>NC_092333.1:117073928-117385714 GCF_046630445.1 Rutidosis leptorrhynchoides
TTCCCCGGGTGGTAACGAATCTCAAAGTCGTAATCATTCAATAATTCAATCCACCTACGCTGCCTCATATTCAGTTGTTTCTGATTAAATATGTGTTGAAGACTTTTGTGGTCGGTATATATAATACTTTTGACCCCATATAAGTAGTGCCTCCAAGTCTTTAATGCAAAAACAACCGCGCCTAATTCCAAATCATGCGTCGTATAATTTTGTTCGTGAATCTTCAATTGTCTAGACGCATAAGCAATCACCTTCGTTCGTTGCATTAATACACAACCGAGACCTTGCTTTGATGCGTCACAATAAATCACAAAATCATCATTCCCTTCAGGCAATGACAATATAGGTGCCGTAGTTAGCTTTTTCTTCAATAACTGAAACGCTTTCTCTTGTTCATCATTCCATTCAAATTTCTTCCCTTTATGCGTTAATGCAGTCAAGGGTTTTGCTATTCTGGAAAAGTCTTGGATGAACCTTCTGTAGTAACCAGCTAGTCCTAAAAACTGGCGTATGTGTTTCGGAGTTTTCGGGGTTTCCCACTTTTCAACAGTTTCTATCTTTGCCGGATCCACCTTAATACCTTCTTTGTTCACTATGTGACCGAGGAATTGAACTTCTTCCAACCAAAATGCACACTTTGAAAACTTAGCGTACAATTCTTCCTTCCTCAATACTTCTAACACCTTTCTCAAATGTTCACCGTGTTCTTGGTCATTCTTTGAGTAAATAAGTATGTCATCAATGAAAACAATGACAAACTTGTCAAGGTATGGTCCACACACTCGGTTCATAAGGTCCATGAACACAGCTGGTGCATTAGTTAAACCAAATGGCATGACCATAAACTCGTAATGACCGTAACGTGTTCTGAAAGCAGTCTTTGGAATATCATCTTCTTTCACCCGCATTTGATGATACCCGGAACGTAAGTCAATCTTTGAATAAACAGACGAGCCATGTAGTTGATCAAATAAGTTGTCGATTCTCGGTAGTGGGTAGCGGTTCTTGATGGTAAGTTTGTTCAACTCTCGGTAGTCGATACACAACCTGAATGTACCATCTTTCTTCTTGACAAACAAAACAGGAGCTCCCCACGGTGATGTGCTTGGTCGAATGAAACCACGCTCTAAAAGTTCTTGTAATTGGCTTTGCAGTTCTTTCATCTCGCTGGGTGCGAGTCTGTAAGGAGCACGAGCTATTGGTGCAGATCCTGGTACAAGATCTATTTGAAATTCAACGGATCGATGTGGGGGTAATCCCGGTAATTCTTTCGGAAATACATCGGGAAATTCTTTTGCGACGGGAACATCATTGATGCTCTTTTCTTCAGTTTGTACTTTCTCGACGTGTGCTAGAACAGCATAGCAACCTTTTCTTATTAGTTTTTGTGCCTTCAAATTACTAATAAGATGTAGCTTCGTGTTGCCCTTTTCTCCGTACACCATTAAGGGTTTTCCTTTTTCTCGTATAATGCGAATTGCATTTTTGTAACAAACGATCTCTGCTTTCACTTCTTTCAACCAGTCCATACCGATTATCACATCAAAACTCCCTAACTCTACTGGTATCAAATCAATCTTAAATGTTTCGCTAACCAGTTTAATTTCTCGATTCCGACATATATTATCTGCTGAAATTAATTTACCATTTGCTAATTCGAGTAAAAATTTACTATCCAAAGGCGTCAATGGACAACTTAATTTAGCACAAAAATCTCTACTCATATAGCTTCTATCCGCACCCGAATCAAATAAAACGTAAGCAGATTTATTGTCAATAAGAAACGTACCCGTAACAAGCTCCGGGTCTTCCTGTGCCTCTGCCGCATTAATATTGAAAACTCTTCCGCGGCCTTGTCCATTTGTGTTCTCCTGGTTCAGGCAATTTCTAATAATGTGGCCCGGTTTTCCACATTTATAACAAACTACATTGGCATAACTTGCTCCGACACTACTTGCTCAGCCATTACTCGTTCCGACACCATTTGTTCCTTTCGTTCTATTAACTCCTGGTCCGTAGACCTCACACTTCGCTGCGCTATGACCATTTCTTTTACACTTGTTGCAAAATTTGGTGCAGAACCCCGAGTGATACTTTTCACACCTTTGGCATAGCTGCTTTTGATTGTTGTTGTTGTTGCGGTTATTATTGTTGTTGGGATGATTGTTGTAGCTGCTGCTGTTGTTGTTGTTGTTGTTGTTGTTGTTGTTGTTGTTGGGCCGTTTGTTGTAGTTGCGATTGATGTTGCGATTGTTGGGATAATTGTTGCGATTATTGTTGTAATTACTGTTGTTGTTGTATTGGTGATTCTTATCACCGTTTTCCTCCCACTTTCTTTTGACTTGCTTCACATTGGCCTCTTCAGCAGTCTGTTCTTTAATTCTTTCTTCAATCTGGTTCACTAGTTTGTGAGCCATTCTACATGCCTGTTGTATGGAGGCGGGCTCATGTGAACTTATATCTTCTTGGATTCTTTCCGGTAATCCTTTCACAAACGCGTCGATCTTCTCTTCCTCATCTTCGAATGCTCCCGGACACAATAGGCACAATTCTGTGAATCGTCTTTCATACTTGGTAATATCAAATCCTTGGGTTCGTAACCCTATAAGTTCTGTCTTGAGCTTATTGACCTCGGTTCTGGGACGGTACTTCTCGTTCATCAAGTGCTTGAATGCTGACCACGGTAGTGCATACGCATCGTCTTGTCCCACTTGCTCTAGATAGGTATTCCACCATGTTAACGCAGAACCTGTGAAGGTATGCATAGCGTACTTCACTTTATCCTCTTCAGTACACTTACTTATGGCAAACACCGATTCGACCTTCTCGGTCCACCGTTTCAATCCGATCGGTCCTTCGGTTCCATCAAATTCCAAAGGTTTGCAGGCAGTGAATTCTTTGTAGGTGCATCCTACACGATTTCCTGTACTGCTAGATCCAAGGTTATTGTTGGTATGTAGCGCAGCCTGTACTGCAGCTATGTTTGAAGCTAGAAAAGTACGGAATTCCTCTTCATTCATATTCACGGTGTGTCGAGTAGTCGGTGCCATTTCCTTCAAAATTATCAAATGGAACAAGTTAATCATACAGAATACTAAGAGTAGTTAATAGTATTTCGTAGCATAATATGAACTCATTTATAAAAGCTTTTTCTTCATATTAGCGTTTTATAAGTTTAAATTCGGGTAGTACCTACCCGTTAAGTTCATACTTAGTAGCTAATATACAATTCAACTACTACAATTCTATATGAAAAACTGATTATAATAATATTTCGCGTTCAAACTTTTATACAATATTTTATAAACTTACAATACCGCTTATTTTACATAAAGCATGAAATATAGCACAAAATAACTTTGATACAAGATAGTTGTGAAGATAATTCTAGCTAGTACACAAGTCGTTCAGCAAAGGCAATAAAGACACGTAATTCATACGTCCAGAAACAAGTCATGCATTCTGGTTTTACTAGGACTACTTCCCATCCTTGGTCTTGTGGAACATAACCGTTATGGCCGTTCATAAGACAGCGTGTTGTAACGTCGTCAAAGGGACGAGGGTTACGTAATGTCCAACAGTCCCGTAACAATCTAAAAACCTCATTTCTTACCCCAATTACCGACTCCGTCACTTGTGGGAACGTTTTGTTTAATAGTTGTAGCCCGATGTTCTTGTTCTCACTTTGGTGAGAAGCGAACATTACTAATCCGTAAGCATAACATGCTTCTTTATGTTGCATGTTAGCCGCTTTTTCTAAATCACGAAGTCCAATATTCGGATATATTGAGTCAAAATAATTTCTTAACCCGTTGCGTAAAATAGCATTTGGGTTCCCCGCAATATATGCGTCAAAGTAAACACATCGTAACTTATGGGTTTCCCAATGTGATATCCCCCATCTTTCAAACGAAAGTCTCTTATAAACCAAGACATTCTTGGAACGTTCTTCGAATGTCTTACAAACTGATCTCGCCTTAAATAGTTGTGCCGAAGAATTCTGACCGACTCTAGACAAGATTTCATCAATCATGTCTCCGGATAGGTCTCTTAAAATATTGGGTTGTCTATCCATTTTGTGTTTTTATACTGTAAAATAGACAAGAGTTAGATTCATAAAAAAAAATACTTATTAATACAAGCAATTTTTACATATATCATAAAGCATAAGCACACTATATTACATATATTACACCACACGAATACAACTATCTTATTCCGACTCGCTTGTTTCTTCTTCTTCAGTTTTGGTTCGTTTTGCCAAGTTTCTAGGGATATATGATGTTCCCCTAATACGAGTCGTCGTTATCCACATTGGTTTAGAAAAACCTGGTGGTTTAGAAGTTCCCGGGTCTTTGTTACAACTTAAGGACTTCGGGGGTTGACGATACATATAAAGTTCATCGGGGTTGGAATTAGATTTCTCTATTTTTATGCCCTTTCCCTTATTATTTTCTTTTGCCTTTTTAAATTCAGTTGGGGTAATTTCTATAACATCATCGGAATTCTCGTCGGAATCTGATTCATCGGAGAATTGGTAATCCTCCCAATATTTTGCTTCCTTGGCGGAAACACCATTGACCATAATTAACCTTGGTCGGTTGGTTGAGGATTTTCTTTTATTTAACCGTTTTATTATTTCCCCCACCGGTTCTATTTCTTCATCCGGTTCCGATTCTTCTTCCGGTTCCGATTCTTCTTCCGGTTCCGACTCTTCTTCCGGTTCCTCTTCGGGAACTTGTGAATCAGTCCACGAATCATTCCAATTTACATTTGACTCTTCATTATTATTAGGTGAGTCAATGGGACTTGTTCTAGAGGTAGACATCTATCACATAATATCAAACGCGTTAAGAGATTAATAAATCACATAATATTCACATGTTAAAAATATATAGTTTCCAACAAAATTTGTTAAGCAATCATTTTTCAAGTAAACACGGTCGAAGTCCAGACTCACTAATGCATCCTAACAAACTCGATAAGACACACTAATGCAAAATTCTGGTTCTCTAAGACCAACGCTCGGATACCAACTGAAATGTCCCGTTCTTATTGATTAAAAACGTTCCATATTAATTGATTTCGTTGCGAGGTTTTGACCTCTATATGAGACGTTTTTCAAAGACTGCATTCATTTTTAAAACAAACCATAACCTTTATTTCATCAATAAAGGTTTAAAAAGCTTTACGTAGATTATCAAATAATGATAATCTAAAATATCCTGTTTACACACGACCATTACATAATGGTTTACAATACAAATATGTTACAACAAAATAAGTTTCTTGAATGCAGTTTTTACACAATATCATACAAGCATGGACTCCAAATCTCGTCCTTATTTAAGTATGCGACAGCGGAAGCTCTTAATAATCACCTGAGAATAAACATGCTTAAAACGTCAACAAAAATGTTGGTGAGTTATAGGTTTAACCTATATATATCAAATCATAATAATAGACCACAAGATTTCATATTTCAATACACATCCCATACATAGAGATAAAAATCATTCATATGGTGAACACCTGGTAACCGACAATAACAAGATGCATATATAAGAATATCCCCATCATTCCGGGACACCCTTCGGATATGATATAAATTTCGAAGTACTAAAGCATCCGGTACTTTGGATGGGGTTTGTTAGGCCCAATAGATCTATCTTTAGGATTCGCGTCAATTAGGATGTCTGTTCCCTAATTCTTAGATTACCAGACTTAATAAAAAGGAGCATATTCGATTTCGATAATTCAACCATAGAATGTAGTTTCACGTACTTGTGTCTATTTTGTAAATCATTTATAAAACCTGCATGTATTCTCATCCCAAAAATATTAGATTTTAAAAGTGGGACTATAACTCACTTTCACAGATTTTTACTTCGTCGGGAAGTAAGACTTGGCCACTGGTTGATTCACGAACCTATAACAATATATACATATATATCAAAGTATGTTCAAAATATATTTACAACACTTTTAATATATTTTGATGTTTTAAGTTTATTAAGTCAGCTGTCCTCGTTAGTAACCTACAACTAGTTGTCCACAGTTAGATGTACAGAAATAAATCGATAAATATTATCTTAAATCAATCCACGACCCAGTGTATACGTATCTCAGTATTGATCACAACTCAAACTATATATATTTTGGAATCAACCTCAACCCTGTATAGCTAACTCCAACATTCACATATAGAGTGTCTATGGTTGTTCCGAAATATATATAGATGTGTCGACATGATAGGTCGAAACATTGTATACGTGTCTATGGTATCTCAAGATTACATAATATACAATACAAGTTGATTAAGTTATGGTTGGAATAGATTTGTTACCAATTTTCACGTAGCTAAAATGAGAAAAATTATCCAATCTTGTTTTACCCATAACTTCTTCATTTTAAATCCGTTTTGAGTGAATCAAATTGCTATGGTTTCATATTGAACTCTATTTTATGAATCTAAACAGAAAAAGTATAGGTTTATAGTCGGAAAAATAAGTTACAAGTTGTTTTTGTAAAGGTAATCATTTCAGTCGAAAGAACGACGTCTAGATGATCATTTTAGAAAACATACTTCCACTTTGAGTTTAACCATAATTTTTGGATATAGTTTCATGTTCATAATAAAAATCATTTTCTCAGAATAACAACTTTTAAATCAAAGGTTATCATAGTTTTTAATTAACTAACCCAAAACAGCCCGCGGTGTTACTACGACGGCGTAAATCCGGTTTTACGGTGTTTTTCGTGTTTCCAGGTTTTAAATCATTAAGTTAGCATATCATATAGATATAGAACATGTGTTTAGTTGATTTTAAAAGTCAAGTTAGAAGGATTAACTTTTGTTTGCGAACAAGTTTAGAATTAACTAAACTATGTTCTAGTGATTACAAGTTTAAACCTTCGAATAAGATAGCTTTATATGTATGAATCGAATGATGTTATGAACATCATTACTACCTTAAGTTCCTTGGATAAACCTACTGGAAAAAAGAAAAATGGATCTAGCTTCAACGGATCCTTGGATGGCTCGAAGTTCTTGAAGCAGAATCATGACACGAAAACAAGTTCAAGTAAGATCATCACTTGAAATAAGATTGTTATAGTTATAGAAATTGAACCAAAGTTTGAATATGATTATTACCTTGTATTAGAATGATAACCTACTGTAATAAACAAAGATTTCTTGAGGTTGGATGATCACCTTACAAGATTGGAAGTGAGCTAGCAAACTTGAAAGTATTCTTGATTTTATGTAACTAGAACTTGTAAAATATATGAAGAACACTTAGAACTTGAAGATAGAACTTGAGAGAGATCAATTAGATGAAGAAAATTGAAGAATGAAAGTGTTTGTAGGTGTTTTTGGTCATTGGTGTATGGATTAGATATAAAGGATATGTAATTTTGTTTTCATGTAAATAAGTCATGAATGATTACTCATATTTTTGTAATTTTATGAGATATTTCATGCTAGTTTCCAAATGATGGTTCCCACATGTGTTAGGTGACTCACATGGGCTGCTAAGAGCTGATCATTGGAGTGTATATACCAATAGTACATACATCTAAAAGCTGTGTATTGTACGAGTACGAATACGGGTGCATACGAGTAGAATTGTTGATGAAACTGAACGAGGATGTAATTGTAAGCATTTTTGTTAAGTAGAAGTATTTTGATAAGTGTCTTGAAGTCTTTCAAAAGTGTATGAATACATATTAAAACACTACATGTATATACATTTTAACTGAGTCGTTAAGTCATCGTTAGTCGTTACATGTAAATGTTGTTTTGAAACCTTTAGGTTAACGATCTTGTTGAATGTTGTTAACCCATTGTTTATTATAACAAATGAGATGTTAAATTGTTATATTATCATGATATTATGATATATAATATATCTCAGTATGATGTATATACAGTTAAATGTCGTTACAACGATAATCGTTACATATATGTCTCGTTTCGAAATCATTAAGTTAGTAGTCTTATTTTTACATATGTATTTCATTGTTAATACACTTAATAATATATTTACTTATCATTTAACATAATTAACCAAGTGTATCAATATCTTAATATGATTCTTATGTACCTAGTAAGACGTTGTTATAACGATAATCGTTATATATATCGTTTTCGAGTTTCTTAAATTAATAGTCTCATTTTTATGTATATAACTCATTGTTAAAATACCTAATGAGATACATACTTATAATAAAAACATGTTAACTATATATATAACCATATATATGTCATCGTATAGTTTTTACAAGTTTTAACGTTCGTGAATCACCAGTCAACTTGGGTGGTCAATTGTCTATATGAAACATATTTCAATTAATCAAGTCTTAACAAGTTTGATTGCTTAACATGTTGGAAACATTTAATCATGTAAATATCAATCTCAATTAATATATATAAACATGGAAAAGTTCGGGTCACTACATTTCAGGTGGTTTAAGTGTGATACTACTTCTTGTGGTAATAGTTTTAGCAGTTTTATTCCGGAGGTTAGCATTTGTATCGCTAGGTAGACTTCCCGGTTTTCTTTCACCTATCAACCTTGCTAGGTTGCTCACTTCTTGTTTCAGATTTTGAATAGAAGCTTGTTGATTTCTAAATGCTTGAGCATTTTGTTCATTAGTTTGTTTCTGAGATGTGAAAAACTGCGTTTGAGATTCAACTAGCTTCGACATCATATCTTCTAAATTTGGCTTTTTATCATCGGTTTGTGGTGGTTTAATTGAAAAAATAGGTCTTTGCTTATTGTAAGTATTATTGGATACTTGTTGATTGCTAGGACCTTGTTGATTGTTGTATGGAACATTTCGGTTATAATTCTGGTTTTGATTGTAGATTGGTCATGGCGGTTGATAATTATTCTGATAATTATTTCCAGGCCTTTGGTTCATGTATGAAACATTCTCTCTTTGTTCCATTGTTTGTTCAATACTGAGACAATTTTTTGTCAAATGTGGTCCTCCACACTGCTCACAACTAATTCGTATTGCATGAATATCTTTAGTCATCTTTTCCATTCGTCTCTTGAAAGCATCTATCTTTGCGAAAATGGAATCAAAGTCATGGCTAGAATCGACTCTAGCCGCTTTAGATGATCTAACGATGTCTTTTTCTTGATGCCACTCATGTGAGTGGGAAGCAGTGTTATCAATAATTTTGTAAGCTTCAGTTGCGGTTTTCTTCATAATAGAACCACCAGCTGCTATATCGATGTGTTTTCATGTAGTGATGTCGCATCCTTGGTAGAATATTTGTACTATTTGATAAGTGTCTAAACCATGTTGCGGACATCCTCTCAACAACTTTCCAAATCTTGTCCACGCCTCATATAAAGTTTCATTTAGCTTTTGTGTGAACGTAACAATTTCTCTTTGAAGTCTCATGCCTTTAGATGCCGGAAAGAATTGTTTAAGAAATTTTTCAACTAAGAAATCCCATGTATCAATCGCCCCTTCAGGTAACGATTCTAACCAATCTTTGGCTTCTCCCTTTAAAGTCCAGGGAAATAACATGAGATATATCTGTTCATCCTCCACTTCTCGGATTTTGAATAGAGTACAGATCTTATTAAAGGTTCGAAGATGTTCATTTGGATCTTCCTTTGGCGCACCACTAAATTGGCATTGATTAGTTACCATGTGTAGGATTTGTCCTTTAATTTCATAATCTGGCGCATTAATGTCTGGTTGAGTAATTGCGTGACCTTGGCCAGTGCGTTTAGCTCTTATTCGGTCTTCCATACTTAGAGGTTCTAGATTTTCCATAATTGAATTTGTTGAATCTGAATCACTAGAGGATTCTGATTTAATGGTTTCTTCCTCAACAATCTCTGGATGAGTGATTTGTGGTTCAGGAGGAATGATTAGTGGTTCAGGATCTCTGAATTGTCCCTGAATATCCTCCGGATTCTCAATTGTGAGATCGGGTTCAAAAAATGGATTATCGAAAATTTGAATTGGAGTAATTGGTCGACTAGATGACGATTCTAAAGAAAAATCAATGGCGACAATATTGGCTAGATGTCTTGATCGAGTTACAGGTGGTGAACGTATGAAAGATGGTGAACGTTTTGCTCGGTGCATTCACTGAATATCCTATTAGTTATAAAAGATAAAAATTATATAAGTTATCAAATTAATAGACTTTTCTGATTTTGCCCACGTTTCGAATAGCCAATAGATGCAGCAGGTAGCCAGGACCCTTTAAATCGGAAGCCCACAACTCGCCACTAACAAATCCAACTATTACTACGAACCAGAAAATTTTGGATGTCTATCAATTTAACCGCTTAAAATAATTTTTCGTCAAAATTTAAAGAAAATAAAGAAAATTCTATGTCTTAAAAACTAGAGCGTCGAGAAATAAGAAAGAAAAAGAGCGCGTCAAAAAAGGTCGAAAAATAAAAGGTCGAAAAATAAGCGTCGAAAAATAAAAGTCGAAAAAAAATAATAAAATGCAGCGTCGAAACATAAAAGTTTAAAAACTAAGAATTAAAACTTACGTCTAAAGGTATTAAAGCTTAAAAGGAATTCTATATCCAAAACGGCAATAACTTAAAAAGGCACTAAAGCTTAAAACGGCGTCGCAAAATTCTAAAGCACCTAAATCTTAGTCTAGAGAAAAAGCACTTAAGGGATTTTACAGCAAAGCCTAAAAATCTAGAAATAAAAGTAAACTACGGCAAAAACTATATCTTAAAACTAATTACGAACTATAATTTACAAATTACTTACTAAATAATAAAAAGATACAAAAATGATAAAATTACTAATTTTTATAAAAATATTATTTTTATATTATTATCTTATAAAAGTATTAAGTTTAAAACTAATTAAAACTTTAAAATACAAATTAATTAATAAAACTAAAACTAATTAATTAATTAAAACCTAATTAGGGTTAATTAATAATAATAATTAATAATACTCTAACCCTAAACTGGTCGGACTAGGTATCAGGCATGTCACCTCAGCTCATGTGATCGCATGAGTTGAGGGTTAATTTTCCATGCGATCGCATGGTTTGTGAATCCAGGCCAGATGTTGGGCTGCTACAGTTGGGCCCGATTACTTTTACTCTTTTTTTCTGTTTTTATATTTATATAAATTAAATAAAACTTATATTTAAAAACTAAAATAAAAATAAAAATACATTATAATTTTATATATTTTGAACAACTCTTAAATATATATATATATATATATATATATATATATATATATATATATATATATATATATATATATATATATATATATATATATATATATATATATATATATATATATATATATTGTTTTTCTTTTTATATTTTTGAATTTTAATATTTAAAACGTATTTTTACAAAAAGAAATTAAAACTTAATAAAAATCTTTTTTTTCTATAGCGTTTCGCTTCGGCGATCCCCGGCAGCGGCGCCAAAAATACTTGATGTTAAAGCAGAGGGGTACGAAATAGTTATATTTTTATTACGAAATACTATTAAATACGATACAATTTTACATAAGTTATTTATTTATTTATAGAGTGTATATACCTAAACCTTGCTACAACACTTATAGGCAGTGTACCTAATCGTACAGTAGTGTAGTTTTTAGTAAGTCCGGTTCGTTCCACAGGGAGCTAGCCTAGTTTAACGCTATATTTTTAAAACTATATTTGTATAAATATATATATATATATATATATATATATATATATATATATATATATATATATATATATATATATATATATATATATATATATATATATAAGTAGTATTATTATTATTATAAAAGGGGGTTTTTACCGTTTAATAACCGGTTTGTCGATTTTAAAACTTAAGTCGCAATTAAAATCTAACGTAAAATATTAAAAATAAATATAACTTAATTTAAAACATAAAGTAAATGACGATAATTAAAATGCGATAAATTAAAGTACGATAAATAAAATGATGGTAAATAAAATTGCGATAATTAAAAAGTACGATAATTAAAAAGTGCGATAAATAAAAATGCAATAAATAAAATGACAGTAAATAAAAGTGCGATGAAATATGAAATAAAGGAATTATGCTTATTTAAACTTCCGTAATCATGATGTTTGACGTGTTGATTTTAATTTATTACCATGGGTTAATTGTCCTTTGTCCTGGATTATTCGATATTTCCATCTGGTTTTTGTCCATAACAGTCCATCAATCATAAATATAAAGTGCGAGTGTCCTCGTCAAATTATCCTTATATCCGAAGTCAAATATTCTAATTAATTGAGGACTTAAACTGTAATAAGTTTTTAATACTTTATTATCAATTACACCAAGTGTCCTTGCATGTAATCCACCCCTGTTTTAATGAGTCCCGTGACTATTAATCCATTCCCGTGTCCGGTTAAATGAACGATTATTAGTACTTATAAATATCCCGCCCATCGTGTCCGATCGAGTGTATATGGTTATTTATGGATACGTCAAATTGTAAATCTCTATATTAAATTAATGAACTATCATTTCGTTAAACAAATATAAAGTCCATTAATAGCACATAGTCCAATTTCCATAAGTGTCGTTCTTTTGTCCAAACCCCAATTATGGTCCAAAGCCCAATTACCCCGTCTTTAATATTTAGCCCAACATCATATAATAACATAGCTACGAGACATTAATTTAAAAAGGTTGAACATAACTTACAATGATTAATAATAGCGTAGCGTTACACGGACAGAATTTTGACTTACACACTTACAACATTCGCTAACATAACCTTATTATTATTAATCTTAAATTAAAATTAAATTATAAATATATATATATATATATATATATATATATATATATATATATATATATATATATATATCGTGAGAGAGAGATTAGAAAAAGATGTGTTTTTGCTCGATCAGAACCCGACTTTTTATAGGCTAAATTCGAATTACTCTTCATTATGCGATTGCATGGGGATATAGCACAGAAGCCATGCGATCGCATGGCCCCTCTTTCCAGCTCACAATACTTTGTTTTTTAGTTTGCCGACGGTTTTAATATATAATATATATATATATATATATATATATATATATATATATATATATATATATATAATTTTAAGAATTAATTATATATTATATTATATTCATGTGCATAGTTGACTTATAATTTTTAGTCCGTTGCGTCGCGTGTTGAGAGTTGATTCTGGTCCCGGTTCCGTATTTTCGAACGTCCTTTCGTACTATTTAATATCTTGTACTTTGTGTTTCGCGGCTTGTACTCTTGTAATTTTGAGACGTTTCTTATCAATAAATTGAACCACTTGAATTGTACTTTGTACTTTTTAGCATTTTGGTCGTTTGCGTCTTCAAATCGTCGAATCTGTCTTTTGTCTTCACCTTTTATTATTTAAACGAATATCACTTGTAAATAGAACAACTGCAACCAAAAGCTTGTCTTTCTTGAAGGATAATGCTATGAAATATATGTTCGTTTTTAGCATTATCACCTGAGAATAAACATGCTTTCAAGTGTTAACCAAAAGGTTGGTGAGTTCATAGGTTTATCGTAAACAATAAAATTCATCATTTTAATAGACCACAAGATTTAATATTCCCATTTCCCTTAAACATCATGCATAAAATTCATTCATATGGATTGAACACCTAGTAATTGACCTTAACAAGTTGCATATAGAATATCCTCATCATTCCGGGACAACTTCGGACTTGATAAATTCGCCATCATTCCAGGACAACTTTAGACATGCTAAATTCGCCATCATTCCGGGACAACTTCGGACATGATAAATTCGCCATCATTCCGGGACAACTTCAGACATGATAAAAAGGGTATATTCGATTTCGATAATTCAACCATAGAATATAGTTTTCGATTACTTGTGTCTATTTTGTAAAACAGTTATAAAAGTAGCGCATGTATTCTCAGTCCCAAAAATATATATATCAAAAGCATTTAAAAAAGGGAGCAAATGAAACTCACGATACGATATTTTGTAGTAAAAATATGCATACGGCGATACTGAACAATGCAGGGTTGGCCTCGGATTCATGAACCTATATCATTTATATATTCATTAATACATATAGTCGTAATCGGAAAAAAATATATATATATTATTATTAGTGATGTAGTTTATATATTTAATAATATATAGGTTTCGTTATTTATATATTTTCATTTTATATATATAATTGTTAATATAGTTAAGTTATGTGTATTAAAAACATTTATATATATATAATCTTTACTTATAACCTTATTAATGTCATTAAAACCTTTATTTTCATAATCAATATTATTTTAATAAATGACCTAGATATTACTTGTTAATACAAATAATATTAGTTTTTAATGATAATAATTTAATAATTTTTGTAAAAATGATAATAATAATAATAAAATATTAGTAGTGATCATAATAATATTATTATTAATAATAATAATACTTATTACCATCTTAAGAACTTAACGGTGTTATATGTATACCTGCATATGCATAGCTATTTTGTTTACAATATGCACGATCATAGTTATATCCTAATCAATATAAATCTTATATTTATCTAAATACTTATCTTTATTCAAGATCATAAGAGTTTCCATAATTTCCAAGTTTAGTTCATAAACGTATAATACTTATTAATAATCATAATCATAATTGTACGATAATAATAATAATAATAATAATAATAATAATAACAATCTTAATACTAATGATAATATTAACAATAATAATTCTAATCATAATAATACTTATATTAATATTAATAATACTAATAATAACACTAATAATACTAAATGATGTTACTTAATCAAAATGATAATAATATTAATCATAGTATTTTTGTTAACATAATAATAATAATGATAATACATCCATTAGTAGTTAATAAATATAATAATAATAATAATAGTAATAATAATATTCTTAGTTATAACTATGATTGTAATAATAATAATGATAAATGAAAACTAATACTTATTAGTAATAATAATAATAATAACTATAATATTTAGTACTAATAACAATAGTTAATAATAACAATATTAATAATAATATTAATAATAATAATAATAATAATAATAATAATAATAATAATAATAATAATAATAATAACAACAATAATACTAATAATAATAATAATAATAATAATAATAACAATAATAATAATAACAATAATAATAATAATAATAATAATAATAATAATAATAATAATAATACTAATAATAATAATAATAATAATAATAATAATAATAATAATAATAATAATAATAATAATAATAATAATAATAATAATAATAATAGATAGATAGATAGATAGATAGATAGATAGAAAACTACCTCAAAATCTTTTTCTAAAAAAAATGTCATGAGCCGGACTCGAACCCCCGACCTTTCGCTAACCTGCCACTCACCCTAACCATACGTCTGTTTGTTCATATCTGATTAAATTCGTATCATAAATAGACTTAACCCATATCTGTTTCCTTTTTTCTTCTTCATCACCATAACCATAAACAGACAAGAACAAATTATAATCGCCTAATCCAGGTTTGAATTATGACGTGATATTGAAACAGAAAAATATATTGTTGCCGATTTGATTTAATCAGAAAAGGAAAAAAATTAAGCAGCAGCAGGGACGCGATGAACACAAAGAACTCAAATGGTGATTTTAGATTTAAGATTGTTTTGGCTTGTGATTATAACATGAATTAGATTATAAATCATTCGTGGAAACTTTCTGAATCTTCAATTTAGCTTGAAACATAACAGATAACTCGAATTTGATTGAAGAACCTTTGTTGACTTTTTAAATCGAAAAATTTGACCTCAAAATTAGAATTCATTAAGAGAAATTGGAAACTATAATTTTTCAAAAAGATTCACGAGCTGAATATAAATGTTTTTGCATTTTTAGTTTTTGAAAAAAAATTCGAAATCGAGCTATTGCTATTCGTGGTCAAGAACAGAGGTGTTCGTTGGGTTTTATGGCATTTTCTGTTTAATTATTGAATTGTAATGAAAATTGGATATGTCTGAGTAAATGATCGAAGTATAATACTTATAATCAACTCCAATTTGTTCACATTGAGGCTGGATTAAGACATGTAATAATAACAGACAGGAAGTACCAACAATCTATAGCAGATGAATAAAAAATATAAAGCAGATATGTATGTTTAACTGATTGATAATCGTATCTGTGATAAATTCGTTTGGTAATCCAGAATTGAGACAAAAACAAAAATTATATACAGGTTGATTGTGATTACAACTGATTCTCTCTATATAACTCATTTATTTTATTTTTCGAGAATAAATAATTATAATCATAAATGTGTTATTAATAATAATTCTATTAATAATAATGATTAATAATAATAATAATAATAATAATAATAATAATAATAATAATAATAATAATAATAATAATAATAATAGTAATAGTAATCATTATTAATAATAATAACGTTAATAATTATTTTGTTAACAATAATAACAAGTAATAATAATGACATTAATAACTATAAACATCAATAACATAATAATAATACCAATTAAAATAATACTAATTATAATAATACTAATATTATTAATGATAATAATAATATTAGTAATAATAATGCTACAACAATTTATGTATACCAAATTCGCATCTATAGATTATATATTTAAAGTAATAATATTAATAACATTATTATTAATATTAATATTGAAAGTAATAACGATATTATTATAACAACTATTTTTTAATTAAATTAAGCATTACCTATTATTGATTATTTTGTATAACTATATAATATACATTATATAACAACATATTTGAATATTTAATATTTATATAATTAATATATATTACAATATACATATATTATTAATTGTATACAGAAATCATATATATTTTTATATAGTTCCATTTTAATATCATCTTGATTACTTTGTATTTTATTTATCATATTTAATTCTAATGATTCAATAACATTTTTATTATTTCCAATATTTACATTTGTTTTTATATATAATTATTTATTTACAACAAGTGTTTGTGAATCGTCGGAAAGAGTCCAAGGTTAAATGTTTTCCCTGTAAACAGTTCAAAAATTTTGAGATTCAATTAAATAGACTATGATTATCGTGTTGAAATCATATAAAAATTAAGTTTAAATTTGGTCAGAAATTTCTGGGGCGCCACAGCGGATAAAAAAAATCGAAAAAATCCCAAATTTTTATATTAAATATGTTTAGTTATTCTAGTCATTAAATGTTTGAAACATGATCAAAAAGGTGCGTCTAATATTTATTTTCTGTTCCAAATAATATGTACGGAGTACTAAAATTTAAACTAAAAAGGTAAAAATATTTTTATTAAACCTAAAATCTTCGTAATCAATTTACAGTCTAACTTTTATTTTAAATCTTCATAAATTCGTATTAGCTCTATATGAACACTAACGAAATACCAACCGAGTATTACAATTGTTTACGATTTAAGCTCGAAAGCATTTATATTAAATAATCTATATATATATATATATATATATATATATATATATATATATAGATTCATTTTGATAATAAACTTTATTATATCGTTTATTATTTTATATTCTTAATTTCAACAATTAATAATTTATTAATGTATTATTATATATAATTATTTATATCTAATTATTTATATATACATATCTATTGTTCGTGAATCGTCGGAAACTAGTCGAAGGTCAAATGAATTCATAAAAACAGTTCAAAATTTTTGAGACTCAATATTACAGACTTTGTTTATCATGTCAAAAATATTAAATCGTATCGAGAGTTTGATTTAAAATTAGTCGAAATTTTTCGGGTCGTCACACTATACTTCCACATTATAAGGATAACCGATATAGATACTTCATCGACGACAACTTCAAGATCCTCATCTTCATGTCGCTGACATTATCTCTAAACCAAGAAATAAAATTTGCATCCATGTCGAACATTGTCTAAACTGACCATAACTCTTAAGAGAATTATCATACCCCACCATAAAGAGTATCACACTTAGAATATTGTATTCCAAGCATTTCACCTCGGCACATGTTGTATAACCAGCTGAACATTTATGATGCAACTTCCCGTTTGGCTTTCCCGGAAGTTCCATTAACTACAACATCAATTTCCACCACACAAACTGCATCAACGCCAAACCAATGCCCATGTGCAATTGTGGAACCGCTAACGAACATACCTTTCCACGGTGGCGCGGACACACCATGAGGATGATGTGACTTCAGATGAATTCGTCACTCTTCGTAACAACAGAGACATCATTAGCGCCTTTGGAGCCATTTGCTGAATTAGCTCCACTTATACAATTAACCCTTACATGTCCAGGCTTCCCGCACTTCCAGCATACCAGATTCTTCCCGGAGTTTTTCTTTCGCCTATCCGAACACAACAGTACCATACTTTCTGATGACGAGACCCCGTTGCCTTCCAGTCTTTTCTCCTCTGATAGGAGCTTGCTAGTAACGTCTTCAAACTTTAAAGTTTCCTTCCCATACATCAAAATTGGTTTCATGTGCTTATACGACGATGACAAAGATAATATCAGCCTCAAAGCTTTATCTTCATCTTCTACTTTAACTCCGATAGCCTCCAATTCCGAAACAATACCATTCAGAATACTTAGATGATCTGAAATCTTTGAACCCCCATCCATATGCAAAGTATGAAACTGTTCCTTAAGACACAACCGGTTTGAGATGCCCTTATCATGGTACAACTACTCTAGCTTATCCCAAAGCTCCTTAGCCGTTGATAACCCGTGCACATTTGCAAGCACGTTTTTTGTAGGACAAAAACGAATCGCACTTTCCGCCCTCAAATCCATATCATCTCATTCTTATTCATCGAACTTACTGCTAGAATCACTGCTGGAAACAAAGGTGGGTTTACCTTTCAATACCTTGTGTAAACCGAACTGAATCAACACATCCTTGACTTGAACCTGCCACAAGCCAAAATTGTTCCTACCATCAAATTTCTCTACATCAAACCTCATTGGACTGAACTTCGACATCGTATCCGTATACTAAGAACAACAATTTCTCTGATTTTACCCACGTTTTGACTGGCCGACAGATGTAGTGGAGTGGCGTACATGATCCGTTAAATTGGAAAATCCAACACCCGGTCCACTGCAAATTCTTGACACCACTTACTTCAAATCAGAGAAATATTCTCTAACCAGATACCCTATACGATCAATAGAACTCGTTTCTGATGTGGACGATCCACTCCCGTGGCAACCACAGAGCATACTCTGACTCCTATAACCGAGACCCCCGTCAAACCTGATGCTCTGATACCAGTTGTTGGGAAATTACGGCCTCACTATTTCTCAACAAATGCTCAATGAAAAACAGTAAAGAAATAAGAACAATCCACAACACAAGAATTTAACGTGGAAACTCCAAAACAGGAGAAAACATCACGGGCCTCCAAAGAGAGAAATACACTATATCACAAAGTGTTACAATGACATAGACAACTCTCTTAAGCCTACTACACTCTCCAAAGTATTTAACTAATACCACTCTCAAACAAGGGTAAGAAAGAAAGAAATAATTAAATACTTAAAGTGTATTGATTGGTGCAAGTTGGAATGGAGACTTAGCCCTCCTTTTATAATCAAGTCACACAACCTTCAACTTCTTCCTCCATCGATGTGGGATAACATCCTTCACAAATTAACCATATCAATTTTTGTATCAAAAATAAAACCAACACATATAGGTAGTGTGATGACCCGGAAGTTTTCGTCCAAATTTAAACTTAATCCTTATATGTTTCCGACACGATAAGCAAAGTCTGTTATGTTGAGTCTCAAAAATTTTGAACTGTTTCATATATTCAATTGACCTTCGACCATTCTCGACGATTCACGAACTATTATTTGTAAATAAATGTGTATACATATAAAAATAAATATAAATATATGTATAGAGTATATTAAATATAATTATTTAATAATTGTAATACTCGTTGGACGTTTCGATTATTATTTAGAGAAGTTTAATTTGAACTTATATGATTTTAAAATAAACGGTGATCCGAAAATGAGTTCTATAAATTTTAGGCTTACTAAAAATGTATTTAGGATCTAGTTATTTAATTTTAACACTTTTTATATTTTACCCAGAATTGAGAGGGACAGTTGATGTAATTTTTATTTAATAAATTAATGATCAAATTTTTTACCATAATGACTGAAATAAATAAAGATAATTATTATAAAAATATGGAATTTTTCTGAAGACTTTTTATTCGCCACTGAGTGAACAACGGGGCATGATATATTAGTCCGTTAATATTGTCGGTAGAAAGAAAACAATATAGAGGACTGCTTAACTGTTTCATATCACTCCTATGTTTTATTAATTTAAGATTATAATTAGAGTGGGTTATTTCCTATTGTTTTCCACTTGTTCCAAACAATCTCTTCTGTAAATTAAGAAGAAGTAATATGATGTTACTGTTTTTGTCTTGCTTTATTTTTCCTAATTACACTTTTTTGGTTAGTGAACTTGTCCTCTCTTTATATATTATAATACCTCAATTATATAGATATATATATATATATATATATCTGCCTTTATCTCTTCTCTACAAACCCACAACTATATCACCACTTTTATGATTAAGTGATGTAATTAATTTATAATTATTAACATATATTAATAATTCTATCCTATATATATATATATATATATATATATATATATATATATATATATATATATATATATATATATATATATATTTATATACAAATACATCTATGAATGGAGAAAACACAACCTTACTCATTTTCTCCATCAACCTTACTCATTTTCTCCATCTCCCTCGGCCACCATCTCCTTCAACACCGGAGCACCAACCCGCCACCCTGCCATCATCAAAACTCCAACCACCGGCCACCTCTTAACCGCGCACCATCCTATATCACTACCATCATCACCAACTAACCAACCATCGAGAACATCATGATAATCACCATCGTGAAATCGATCATTATAACACCCCATAACATCAAAACAGCCATAAACCACCACTAACCACTTCATTTTTTTTTTTTACTCTCTCTCTCTCATATTTCCTTTGGAGAACATACTACGACCCACACCACACTACTCGTTCTCTTTCTGTTTTTCTTTCCATGAACCAGGCAGCTATGCTTGTTTTTTTTTGTCTCGATCAAGTCATGGCTGCTGCTATGCTGTTTTTGTAACGGTAACGGTGAAAGAAGAAAGATGTTGCTACAGTAACTGTAGCAATGACGATGACGATGAAAAGTATATATAGGACTGTAAATATGTTAGGATTATAAGTGTACTTCTATTCTATTTTGTACAGCAAACACGCGGGGTTGTGATAATTTGGACTGCAAGATTGAGGTTAGTTAATTGGGCTCACGATTTGAATTATCAAAATATAAACATTTAACTTGTTGGGCTATTAGACTTTGTGGATCCATTTAATTAGTTGGGCTGCTATATTTCATTACTCTAGCTGGGCCAAAACCGATTTTAAATAAATGAAGAAGGTTACATGATGATTTCATGCTAACAGTTCACTTCTGAATCTGTTTCTAGTAAATTAACAAGTAGATGATATATGATATAAGTTAATGATATAGTGAAACGAAAGTAATAAAAGGGAGATAATAGGATACGATAATAAGGGTGATGAACATCACGATACAATGATGATGAGGTGCACGAAATGAAGATGATCAATATGATGGTGGTGATGAAATAAAAAAACGAAGATGATGATTACAATAGGATAACGAAGATGATGATAACTGTTAAATAATAAGATTTACGATGCTAATTTGGTGATGATGTAAATGATGTTCGATGATGATTAAGAAGAAGAAAGAACATATAGATGAATTGGATATATAGATATAGACTGTGTTATAATTCAGATAGATAGAAACAGAGGGACGGTTAGGAGTGTTTTCGGGTGAGCGAGAGGTCTCAGGTTCAAGCCCCGACTGTGGCAATTTTTTTAGAAAAAGGAGGAGAAGAGGAGAACAGAAGAGTAAAGGTTAAAAGAAATTTGGTATAAGTTAAATCAGAATAACAGTTTTACTTGGATGGTTTAGGAGTGATTGCATTAAGCGAGAGGTCTCGAGTTCAAGCTTGGGCCAGGGCATTTATTTATTCTTTAACTTGTACATTGAGGTAGCATTTTTATTATTATTATTATTATTATTATTATTATTATTATTATTATTATTATTATTATTATTATTATTATTATTATTATTATCATCATCATCATTACTACTTTTATATTAACAATATTATTATAACAAATAAATACTTTTTATATAAGAGTATGCATATTACAATTACTATAATATTACATATAATTATATACATTAAGATTATTTATATAAATATGTACATATAATAAATTATTGATTTTAAATATAATATTAAACTATATAAATATTAACTATCTTAAATATATACAAATTAAATATATAAGATATATAATCTAAGATATAATATATAAATTGTTTGATTACGATTATATGTGTTAATATATATATAAATGATATTGGTTTGTGAATCCGAGGCCAACCCTGTATTGTTCAATATTGTCATATGTATTTTTACTACAAAATACATTAGGTGAGTTTCATTTGCTCCCTTTTTACTCATTACATTTTTGGGACTGAGAATGCATGCGCTTTTATAAATGTTTTACGAAATAGACACAAGTAATCGAAACTACATTATATGGTTGAATGATCGAAATCGAATATGCCCCTTTTTATTAAGTCTGGTAATCTAAGAATTAGGGAACAGACACCCTAATTGACGCGAACTCTAAAGATATATCTATCGGGCCCAACAAGCCCCATCCAAAGTACCGGATGCTTTAGTATTTCGAAATTTATATCATGTCCGAAGGAGGATCCCGGAATGATGGGGATATTCTTATATACATATTGTGAATGTCGGTTACCAGGTGTTCAATCCATATGAATGATATTTTTGTCTCTATGCATGGGACGTATGTTTATGAGAAATGGAAAGATGAAATCTTGTGGTCTATTAAAATTATGAAATGATTATTTATGCTAAACTAATGAAATCACCAACCTTTTGGTTGACACTTGAAAGCATGTTTATTCTCAGGAACGAAAGAAATCTTCCGCTGTGCATTTGATCATTTTAAAGATATTACTTGGAGTCATTCATGACATATTTCAAAAGACGTTGCATTCGAGTCGTTGAGTTTATCAAGATCATTATTAAGTCAATTATAGTTGGATATATTATGAAATGGTATGCATGTCTGTCAACTTTAGATGAAATGAAAGATTGTCTTTTCAAAACGAATGCAATGTTTGTAAAATGTATCATATAGAGGTCAAGTACCTCGCGATGTAATCAACTGTTGTGAATCGTTTATAATCGATATGGACTTCGTCTGGATGGATTAGGACGGGTCCTTTCAGGTAGGTTGCAGCTATGTATTCGCGAGGCAACCTACAGGTTGCAACCATGTCGTGGCTGAAATGTCCCGTTCATATTGATTATAAACATTCCATATTAATTGATTTCGTTGCGAGGTTTTGACCTCTATATGAGACGTTTTTCAAAGAATGCATTCGTTTTAAAAATAAACCATAACCTTTATTTTATCAACAAGGTTAAAAGGACACCACCTAGATTATCCAGAAATGATAATCTAAAAATATCACACTTACACACTACCAATACATATTGGTTTACAATATTAATATGTTACAACAAAGTAAATCTCAAATGTAGTTTTAAACAATATTACACAAACATGCTGACACCAAATCTTGTCCATATTTTAGCATGCAACAGCGGAAGCTCTTAATAATCACCTGAGAATAAACATGCTTTAAACGTCAACAAAAATGTTGGTGAGTTATAGGTTTAACCTATATATTTATCAAATCGTAATAATAGACCACAAGATTTCATATTTCAATATACATCCCATACATAGAGATAAAAATCATTCATATGGTGAACACCTGGTAACCGACATTAACAAGATGCATATAGAATATCCCCATCATTTCGTGACACCCATCGGACATGATAATTTCGAAGTACTAAAGCATTCCAAATTCCAGAATGGGGCGTGTTGGGCCCGATAGATCTATCTTTAGGATTCGCGTCAATTTGGGGGTCTGTTCCCAAATTCTTAGGCTACCAAGCTAAAAAGGGGCATATTCGGCTTCAATCATTCACCCATATAATGTAGTTTCATTTACTTGTGTCTATTTCGTAAAACATTTATAAAATTGCATGTATTCTCATCCCAAAATATTAGATTTTAAAAGTGGGACTATAACTCACTTTCACAGATTTTTACTTCGTCGGGAAGTAAGACTTGGCCACTGGTCGATTCACGAACCTATAATAAATATGTACATATATATCAAAGTATGTTCAAAATATATTTACAATATTTTTAATACATTTTAATGTTTTAAGTTTATTAAGTCAGCTGTCCTCGTTAGTAACCTACAACTAGTTGTCCATAGTTAGATGTACAGAAATAAATTGATATATAATATCTTGAATCAATCCACGACCAAGTGTATACACGTCTCAGGCTAGATCACAACTCAAAGTATATATATTTTTGGAATCAACCTCAACTCTGTATAGCTAACTCAAACATTACTGCATATAGAGTGTCTATGGTTGTTCCAAATAATATATATAGATGGGTCGATATGATATGTCAAAACATTTGCATACGTGTCTATGGTATCCCATGATTATATAATATATTAGAATACATGTATAATACAATATGAGTTAGCTAGGATATGATGAATATAGATTTGTTACCAAATTTCACGTAGTTATAACAAGCAAAAATGTCCAATCTTGTTTTACCCATAACTTCTTCGTTTTAAATCTGTTTTGAGTGATTCAAGTTGCTATGGTGTCATATTGAACTTAAGTTTATGAATCTAAAAAGAAAAAGTATAATTTTATAGTCGGAAATATAGGTTACAAGTCGTTTTTGTAAAGGTAGTCATTTCAGTCGAAAGAACGACATCTAGATGACCATTTTGGAAAACATACTTCCACTTTGAGTTTAACCATGATTTTTGGATATAGTTTCATGTTCATAAGAAAAATCATTTTCCCAGAAGAACAACTTTTAAATCAAAGTTTATCATATTTTTAAATTAACTAACCCAAAACTGTCCGCGGTGTTACTACGACGGCGTATATCCGGTTTTACAGTGTTTTTCATGTTTTCAGGTTTTAAATCATTAAGTTAGCATATCATATAGATATAGAACATGTGTCTATTTGATTTTAAAAGTCAAGTTAGAAGGATTAACTTTTGTTTGCGAACAAGTTTAGAATTAACTAAACTATGTTCTAGTGATTACAAGTTTAAACCTTCGAATAAGGTAGTTTTATATATATGAATCGAATGATGTTATGAACATCATTACTAACCTCAAGTTTTGTGGATAAACCTACTGGAAATGAAAAAAATAGATCTAGCTTCAAAGGATCCTTGGATGGCTTGAAAGTTCTTGAAGCAAAATCATGACTTGAAAACAAGTTCAAGTAAGATTTTTACTCGAAATAAGATTGTTATAGTTATAGAAATTGAATCAAAGTTTGAATATGAGTACTACCTTGTATTAGAGAGATATCTTACTGTAAATAAAAAAGATTTCTTGAGTTTGTATGATCACTTGAAATGGATTTGCAAGATTGAAAGCAAGCTAGCAAACTTGGAAGTGTTGTTGGTGTGTTCTTGAGTAGTTGTTTTGTATCTTGGTTTATGTATAGATTTATGAACTAGATTGAGCTATATTTTGATGAAGATGATGAATAACACTTAGAACAATGTAAGAACACTTGAGAGAGAGTAATTTGATTCAAGAAAAATTGAAAATGAATGTGTTTGTGTACTCCTCCATTCACGTGAATCTTAAGCATCCATATAGGCTCCATTAGTTTGTTATTTTGTGAGATATTTCATGCTAGATGTTAAATGATGGTTCCCACATGGTTAGATGACTCACATGGGCTGCTAAGAGCTGATCATTGGAGTGTATATACCAATAGTAAATACATTTAGAAGCTGTGTATTGTACGAGTACAAATACGAGTGTATACGAGTAGAATTGTTGATGAAAATGAATGAGGATGTAATTGTAAGTATTTTTGTTAAGTAGAAGTACTTTGATAAGTGTCTTGAAGTCTTTCAAAAGTTTATGAATACATATTAAAACACTACATGTATATACATTTTAACTGAGTCGTTAAGTCATCGTTAGTCGTTACATGTAAGTGTTGTTTTGAAACCTTTAGGTTAACGATCTTGTTAAATGTTGTTAACCCATCGTTTATTATATCTAATGAGATGTTAAATTATTACATTATCAAGATATTATGATGTATTAATATATCTTAATATGATATATATATATATATATATATATATATATATATATATATATATATATATACAATTAAATGTCGTTACAACGATAATCGTTACATATATGTCTCGTTTCGAAATCCTTAAGTTAGTAGTCTTGTTTTTACATATGTAGTTCATTGTTAATACACTTAATAATATATTTACTTATCATTTATCATGTTTAACAAAGTGTATCAATATCTTAATATGATTCATATGTACTTAGTAAGACGTTGTTATAACGATAATCGTTATATATATCATTTTCGAGTTTCTTAATTCAATAGTCTCATTTTTGTGTATATAACTCATTGTTAAAATACCTAATGAGATACTTACTTATCATAATATCATGTTAACTATATATATATCCATATATATGTCATCATATAGTTTTTGCAAGTTTTAACGTTCGTGAATCACCGGTCAACTTGGGTGGTCAATTGTCTATATGAAACCTATTTCAATTAATCAAGTTTTAATAAGTTTGATTGCTTAACATGTTGGAAACACTTAATCATGTAAATAACCATTTCATTTAATATATATAAACATGGAAAAGTTCGATTCACTAAAGTGGCGAGGCAACCTATAGGTCGCAGCCATGTCGTATCGTGTTCTGTTGATAAAACTTACCCACATGACTTAGCCCAAGTTTGCATTTCTAACTTTGTTATCGTTTTGTATTTCGTGTCAAACTGTTTTTTTAAAGTTTGTTTAAGAACATTTCCACTTTCGATTCAAACTCACTAGATGATGTTGAGGTACATGTATGTTCCATTACTGCACAATAATTATTTCAGATTTATGGTAGTATATGTAGTAATTATGAATGGATTAAGATATCAACAAGAAGAAAAAATAGCAGACAACGATAAAGCAATTAATGAAGAACACACTATTTAACATGGAAACCTTCCAAAAGGATGGAAGTAAAACCACGGGCAACGATCAACAATCCACTATATAAAATCGATTACAATGGATCCAACAGTGTATAGGCTGTTGGAATTTATTACACGATCAACAATGATATGTTTGATATCGACTAGAAGGTAGTGCATGAACTTAAGCGTATATTTTGTGTGTATATTTTATGCGACTGTTTAAGGATATATTTATAGATGTATCCGTACAAGGTGTATAAGAATTGTTATTAAAGAAGGAAACTTGACCAGGAGTCCAAACTTGACCAAGAGTCCATAATATAACATAACTGCAATTTGAGAGTTATCCATTACCATGACTTTTGGGTCACGCCTCCAACAATCTCCACCTTGAGCCAAAAGCTATAGTACCGAACGTTGACGTTGCCACACCCCGAAGGGTTTAAACATTTGTGATACCAACTAAATCCAAACAGTGGTTGAACTTAGTTGGTGGTAGGACTTTGGTGAGCATATCGGCCGAATTTTCATTTGTATGAACTTTTTCAACAACTACCTCACCCTTCTCAACTATACCACGAACGAAATGGTACCTGACATCGATGTGTTTCATCTTTGAATGAAACTTATTGTTCTTTACCAAATGTACCGCACTTTGGTTGTCACAATACACTGTGAGGACTCATTGAGACAGCCCCAACTCGTTAACCATACCACGAATCCATATTCCTTCCTTGACTCTTTCTGTTGTTGAAATGTATTCGGATTTGGTGGTTGAGAGTGCAGCTATTGGTTATAGGGATGAGTATCAGCTAATAGGAGCTCCATAATGTGAGAATATGTAGGAGGAAAGGCTCCTCCGGTGGTCAAGGTCTCCACCGTAATCCGAATCAACATACCCTTGCACACCATGTTTGCTTGCACGTTCCAACTCAAATACCAACCCGACATTCCTAGAACCTTTAAGGTACCTGAGGATCCACTTGACAGCCTCCCAGTATTCTTTACCAGGGTTGTGCATGAATCTACTTACCACACTCACGGCGTGGGCCAAATCGGTTCGTGCTCACACCATTGCATACATGAGGCTTCCGACAGCACTCGAATAGGGAACATAGGACATATACACCTTTTTATCTTGAGTAGTTGGACATTGACTTGAACGTAACTTGAAATGTGGAGCTAAAGGAGTAGGTACCGGTTTACACTGACTCATGTTAAAGCTCTCTAGCACTCGATCAATATATCCGGTTTGAGACACAGTGAGTTTTCCAGATTCACGGTTACGTGAAATTTCCATACCCAAAATACGTTTAGCTGGCCCAAGGTCTTTCATCTCGAATTCCATGCTCAATTGATGTTTTAGGTCCTTGATGAGAGTTTTGTTAGTAGATGCTAGTAACATGTCATCAACGTATAAGACCAAGTAGATCGCTGAGTCACCAGGAAAAAACTCAAAATACACACAATCGTCATAGTTGCTTCAAAAATATCCTAGACGTACCATGAATGAGTCAGCATTTGTACCATTGGCGGGGCGCTTGTTTTAGTCCATAAAGGGACTTCTTAAGCTTACATACATACTCTTCTTTTCTAGGAACTTCAAAACCTTCTGGTTGCCTGATGTAAATTTCCTCGTCAAGATTACCATGAAGGAAGGCAGTTTTCACGTCCATTTGTTCAAGTTCCAGATTTTGAAGAGCAACTATAGAAAGCATTATTCGTATGGACGAGTGTTGAACAACAGGTGAGAACACATCAGAGAAATCAATGCCTTCTCGTTGGCTAAAACCACAGACTACGAATCTGGCTTTGTAACGTTTGTTGTCAACCCCTGGAATGCCTTCTTTTATTTTAAACAACCATTTGCAGCTTATAGCATGCTTACCTTTGGGTAATCTGACTACATCCCATGTTTCATTCTTGTATAGGCTTTCAATTTCTTCTTCCATAGCAGCAGCCCACTTATTACTATCTGGACTTGTGATGGCTTCTTGGTAAAATTTAGGTTCATTTTTATCAAGACAAGCAGTAGCAAGGCCATAAGAAATAAAGGCACATTCATAGTCATTTAGCTTTGTTGGCCTTACAGTTTGTCGTATTTCCCGATCACGAGCTAGAATGTATTCAGTATGCACCTCCTGTTCAGTTTCAGGTTGGTTTTCATATTCATGTTGATTTTCATCAGGATGTACTTCTTCGAGATGTACAATGGGCTGCCTTTTGTTTGTAACTTCGAGCTCCACCTTATCAGTGGTGGTGCTCTCAGGTTCGTCCATGGTATTAGAAGATTGACTATTTTCGATTAGATTTAAAAGAGCATCTTCATTGAAAGTTACGTCCCAGCTGTGTATTATTCTCCTGTACTTCGGGTCTGGATACCATACTCGATAACCTTTTACCCCGGAACCATAACCCAGAAAAATGCACTTAACTGCTCTAGGAGCAAGCTTACCCTCGTTTATATGCACATATACGGGACATCCAAAAATTCTAAGGTATGAGTATTGGACTTGGTTCCCTGACCATAGCTCTTCGGGAAGTTTGTCTTCAAGTGACCGATGAGGAGAATGATTTATAAGGTAAGTAGCTGTAGTGGCGGCCTCAACCTAAAAACTTTTATCTAGTTTTGAGTGAGACAGCAGACATCTTACCTTTTCCATTATTGTTCGATTCATTCTCTCTGCAACGCCATTTTGTTGGGGAGTTCGAACGAGAGAATGATGTCTAGCTATGCCCTCCTTACGACAATATGAGTTGAAATCTTCACCACAAAACTCGAGCCCATTTTCCGTTCGTAGCTTCTTTATTTTTCGCTCGGTTTGTTTTTCAATTAATACTTTCCAGTCTTTAAAAGTGGGGAAGACTTCATCTTTGGTTCTAAGAAAAAAAAGACCACACCTTTTGTGAGTAATCATCTATTATGGTGAGCATGTAGCGTTTACCTCCTTGTGAAGTTATTGGAGATGGGCCCCACAAATCAGAGTGGATGTAATCAAGTGGAGCCTTCGTTCGGTGTATTCCTGGTCCAAAACTGACTTTCTTCTGCTTCCCAAACACACAGTGTTCACAAAAGTCTAGATTGCATTTTTGATTTAGCAAACCCCTTTTGGCTAGTATGTTCATCCCTTTTTCTCCAATGTGTCCTAGCCTATAGTGCCACCGTTTTGATTCGATTGCTTGGGATTTTGATGTAGCTACAGCAACAGCCCCTGTGATGGTGCTCCCTTGAAGTACATATAGTCCGTTTGAGTTGATAGTTTTCATTGATACAAGAGCACCTTTATAAATTTTCATAACTCCATTTTCCCCCGAAAACCTGTAGTTGTTTGCTTCGAGGGTGCTTAAGGAGATAAGGTTCCGTTTTATTTCAGGCACATGACGTACTCCTGTAACATGTCTTGTAACCCCGTCGTGCATTTTAATTTGTACAGTACCTTTACCAACAACGGGGCATATAGTATGATTTCCCATATACACACTTCCACCATTGTAAGGGTCGTAGGAGGTGAACCATTCTCGGTGGGGGGTCATGTGAAAAGTGCATCCAGAATCAACTATCCATTCGTCCATGGATTTCTCTGTATTGACTGCAAGGTATACGTCTCCATCGGACTCTCCTTTGGCAATAGCAGCTTCGGGGATTTTATCAGATTTAACTTCTTTGTTTCCAACGGCTTCTCGTTCAAGTTTGTTTTTCAACTTGAAACATTCTGACACAAGGTGCCCAGATTTCTTGCAATATTTACACGATTTGCTCGAGGTTTTTCCTCGGGATTGCGATCGGTGCCTGTTAGTTATTTGAACGACTACTTGCACCTCGTTCAAAGTTGCGTCCTCTTGCTACTAAACCTTCGCCACTCTCAGGTTCATCATCATCGTCATACTTTTGTTTAGACAACAACGCAGATTTAACATCATCAAAGGTTAATGTTTCATGATTCCCATAAAGCATAATCTCCTTAAAGTGTTTGTATGATGTTGGTAAGGAGATAATCAATAGTCCTGCTTTATCTTCATCGTCTATAGTGGACTTCTAAATTCTCTAAGTCGATAAGTATGCTATTAAACTCGTCCAAGTGATTCTTGATGTTGGTACCTGGTTTCATGCGAATAGTGTAGAGGCGATCCTTTAGTTGAAGCTTGTTTGCTAAGCTCTTTGTCATGTAGAGTGATTCGAGCTTAAGCCACAAACTGGCAGCAGTCTTCTCGTGAATGACCTCTCGGAGGACTTCACGGGTCAAGAAGAGTTGTATGGTAGCTAGGGCCTTTTCGTCTAGTTCTTCCCAATCTTCGTCACTCATCGTTGCAGGTTTATGAGCCACGCCTTTGAGAGCCTTCTTGAAACCTTGATGTGTAAGTATCGCTTGCATTTGAACTTTACATATGGCAAAGCTGATTTTGCCATCAAACTTGTCGATATCGAATTTGGTGACCATCGTGACCAAGCTCTTGATACCACTTGTAGTAATTATGAATGGATTAAGATATCAACAAGAAGAAAAAATAGCAGACAACGATAAATCAATTAATGAAGAACACACTATTTACACCTTCCAAAAGGATGGAAGTAAAACCACGGGCAACGATCAACAATCCACTATATAAAATCGATTACAATGGATCCAACAGTGTATAGGCTGTTGGAATTTATTACGCGATCAACAAAGATCTGTTTGATATCGACTAGAAGGTAGCGGATGAACTTAAACGTATATTTTGTGTGTATATTTTATGCGGCTGTTTAAGGATATATTTATAGATGTATCCATACAAGGTGTATAAGAATTGTTATTAAAGAAGGAAACTTGACCAGGAGTCCAAACTTGACCAGGAGTCCATAATATAACATAGCTGTAATTTGAGAGTTATGTAGGATCAAATCCCTTCAACTATTAAATATAAGTATTTACTAATGGAATAAGATACTGTGTTTTTGGTATGCAACAGACTAACAGAGAGAAAAAAGAATAATAAACCAACAAGTGTTTTTCTACTATTATTCATATCACTCGACAAAATATATAGCCAAAAGAAAATCAACGTGTGCAAGATATTAGGAACCTCACACCCACATTCCAACGTCTCAATTCTACCATATTCTAATGCTACATAATCGGTCAACCACTCCTACTCATTCAACACTAACTAAATTCGTTAAATAAAAACTACTGTAAACAAATAATAAAACACTAACTAAGATAATAAACTTAACGCACAACCATGCACTTTTATTTATCACATGATTATCAATTAGTCCCAACAATCACCACCCTAATTGATTAATCATAATAGTGCAGGTTCTTCCTCAATCAAATTAGATTTCTTCTGACGTGTAGGACATTCGTGACGATAGTGGCCAAGTTCTCCACACCCGTAACATTTCACGCGGCTTTTATCCCGGATCCGTTCACCACCTTCTCGACTCTTCCCGGACCCCCGACCTTTTCCCCGGTCACGTCCATAGTCATCTCGGTTAGAACTCCCGCCGCTACAATGATTACACCCGTGTGTCTTCTCATGACTAGACAACAACAAACCACCTTGAATGCGCTCCATTCTATCGATTCTTTTCATTCGTTCTTCATACGCCTTCAACCTTTCAACCGCTTCATCAAATAACATCTCATCCAACACGAAACATTGCTCAATTGAAGCCACAATTTGGAGAAATGACATAGGCATAGAATCAAGTAACCTTTTCACCAAGTCTACCTCTTCAAGCTCATAACCTAGACTCCTTGATTTTGAAGCCAAACCGGTTAATTTTGTAGCAAAATCATCAACCGATTCTCCCTCTTTCATCTTCAAACCTTCAAGCTCCCTTTTCAAGGTTGCAAGTCGAGCCGATCTCACTCGATCCACCCCCAAGTAACGCGTCTTTAGACCGTCCCATACTTGTTTTGGATCGGTATAACTCGCCATTTGCAACACCATTTTCCCGGGAATCGCTTGAAATAAGAAGGCAAGTGCTCGCTTTGATTTTTTCGGATCAATTTCCGCACCTAGCATCCTTGCTTCCACGGTTTCCAATATTCCATAAGCGTCCATGATTGCTTCACCTTGACAACCCACACATGGTAGTTTGTAGCTGTTAAAATTGGTACTTGATATGTCAAAGAACTTCCATCTCTGGCCGGAACTAACGCCATATTTTTCCAGCCTTTTGAGAGCTTAAAAAAACGGCACCTTAATACCTCAATCAACACCTTCTTGACAGCTCCCAACAACACCCTTGACAGCTACAAAAGTACAATCTTTGACACCTTCAATGGAACCTATCAACACCTTTCACAGCTTCAACTTTGTGATCAAATTGCTCGAAAAAACTCTTCTACCACCCAAGAAAACAACCCTGGCCACGGGTTCTACAGCTTTCTCGTCCCCGGTTTAGTTTCTTATCACGAGCAATAACATGATCTAAGTTGAAGCTGCTACCAAGCTCTTGATACCAAATGTAGGATCAAGTCCCTTCAACTATTAAATATAAGTATTTACTAATGGAATAAGATACTGTGTTTTTGGTATGCAACAGACTAACAGAGAGAAAAAAGAATAATAAACCAACAAGTGTTTTTCTACTATTATTCATATCACTCGACAAAATATATAGCCAAAAGAAAATCAACGTGTGCAAGATATTAGGAACATCACACCCACATTCCAACGTCTCAATTCTACCATATTCTAATGCTACATAATCGGTCAACCACTCCTACTCATTCAACACTAACTAAATTCGTTAAATAAAAACTACTGTAAACAAATAATAAAACACTAACTAAGATAATAAACTTAACTCACAACCATGCACTTTTATTTATCACATGATTATCAATTAGTCCCAACAAGTTATCCATTACCATGACTTTTGGGTCACGCCTCCAACAGTATACATTTAATTTGTACGTAACATGAGTTGGGGTTTATTGTTATCAGATTAGGAATATAGCTAGCAACTCTGGATGGGTAAAATGTACCAGTGGTGTGCAATCTTCAAGATATCACCTCTACTTCATTATCTCACAATAGCTGCATTCACATTCGGGTACATGCATACTTACTTTCAATGTTTATATGATAAGTTGATTAATTAGTTACTATTTTAGTTATTGAAATTAATTGAAACTTAGCTAACGTTTTGGGTTAAGATTGATTTACTAAATTTGTAAACGACTGTTGCATGAATGAGACGTAGTGTGTAAAGAGACGTATTTTATATACTGTATTTTATAAAAAAAAGTGTGTTTAAGAACTACGCTTACCGTTCGTATTGTGGCAGGCACTACAATATTTCATCTCACTTAAAGGTATGTCGTTTTGCTTTCACAAAATCAACATCGGAATTGTGTAATGTAGTTTCGTTAACCAATGTTTGTATGTCGTTGACTTTATCATATAATAATCAACATCGTTTCCCAAATTGTTCTGAACATGACTGTTGCGCCACCAATGCGCATTCCGACCGAATGCTGAATTCTGTACTTACAGGTATAAGACCATCAGCCTACTAACGTCCTAAAAGTATTAAAAACTAACTGTAACCAACACATTGTTACAGATTATATTGGATAATTGGATGTGTACAACCTATAAGAAATCCAAGACCCTTCGGTGACTTCAGCAACAATTTGAAAGTTCCACAGATTATAGATGTCGTCAATATCAAGTAAGTTTCAATGCGCTTTTATATAAATACTCTTAAAAAAGCTTTCGTGACACCTTCAACACTACAATGTAACGAACCTTCAAAAGATTATTTTGCATTCGAATCTGAAGACATACTTATCTATATTTTAGCATAACTATCAACTCAAAAAATGGAGCATCAGGTAAGTAACATTGTAAGTTGTTATTGTTATATTTTACACAGAAGTATTATATTTATATTTGATTACCTAATTTTTAACACCAACCGATCGTGCGGATGTGGTTGTACGCATACTTCAACAAAAACTGGAACTGTCTCACAATTCTGAAGGAAGACAAACCTTCTGGATCTGTGCAAAGCAGGTACTTTGTACCTTATTATCTAACGTTTATTTTTAAAAATATCAAAAAGGTGTATCTATATATGTTAGAGAACTTGAACTTCCACATTTTTATTTTTAAATGTTGGGTTACGTTTACTTATACGTGTTTCATCTCTGCATCATTTTCCAAATAATGGTGAGGTGTTATCAACTGTTTTTAACAGGCCGGGAACGTGTTAGGAGCAAAATATTCTATCATCTATGACTGGATTGGATCCGTAAGTTTTCGCGATCTTTTCGGAATTTAATTTCGCAAAAACTTGCATGATTGTGCATATTGGAGAGAATTTTTGTTTTCCTTTGGTTGTATCTATCTCATTATACATAAATGATGACTCTTGCTTAAGTCAGTGTAATGCACTGCAGTTGCTGTTGCCGCAGCAGCGGTTTCTGTTGATTATGCTGCTGGTGTTTTCAACCATATATTACCGCTTTTGCCACTGTTGTATTCGCTGCTACTGTCACTACTGATTATGCTGCAGCTACTGGCGTCGCAGCAGATGCAGTTGTTGTTGTTGTTGATGATCGAAGATGTTGGCTCCAGTTATCTAAAAGCCAACAAGTCGGCAACGAAAATTGTTGGTATGTCAATGGTTTATATGTAAAAAACAAGCAACAAAATAGTATGAAAGTTTTTGTACATAACCGGTTGCAACACCGCGCAGCAAGTTGCGCCCCCATTTACTATCTATTGGATGAAGTGTATATTGTTAGGAATTAGGAAGGCCCTAACAAGACAAGCGATTGATCTCAATCACTAACCCACAAACGACAAACGAATAATTAAAGCATAACGATAAATAAAGTACAAACGACACGGGTATTTAACGTGGTTATATACCAACTCCAAAACACGGAGAAGGTTTACTCCACGAGCGCAAACCAAAGATTTTCTACTATTAATTTTGTACACACATTAAAATGAGGCTAGGGGTTACAATATATAGGAAGAGTTAAACTTGTCCACCAAGTTAAACTTGTCCTTCAAGCAAAAGACATTCCATAAATATCAATTACTTGCTCCATACTCCATTCCTACTAGAAGATTTAACTAAGGCAACAAGATCTCTACGACTTGTTCACCAAGTCAAGCTCCCTACAACTTGTTCACTAAGTCAAGCTCTCTATGACTTGTTCACCAAGTCAAGCTCTCTACGACTTGTTCACCAAGTCAAGCCTTGTTCCTTTGATCAAATTCTTCATACATTCAACAATCTCCCACTTGAAGACTTTGAGCAAACTCTTCACTACTCAACAATCTCCCACTTGAAGATTTTGAACAAACCCGAACACCAATCTCCATTTCTGACCAAGAACGTCAAACTACCATTATACCGCCAAACTCCATTTGGGACACGCACACTCATCACATACGTCAAATGAGTAGACTTTCGATACAAGGTCTTCAACACTACTTGTCTAAACTAGAAATCAATAACCGCCCCAATTGTCAATGTTGTTCAAATACCCATAGCAACTCTCGATCTCCTCTCAGCTACGACTTTTGATACCGCCGGAATCAAACATCCGGGTCACGCCGCTCTTCCACACCTGCGGGAAGGAAGTCTTTCGACATCAAAACCGCTAAGCTTCAACCCGATCTCCAGTTATTAACTTGGGCCATCTCGGTTTCTTGCACCACCATCTTCTTACACAAGAAGATCAATTGAAGTATGCAACTCTTCAATTATAGGATTCTTCCATGAGACAAACACCGCCTCACCCATCGCTCTAGACACGTCCAATCCAGAAGCCCGTGTCAACGATCATTCGTACAAAATTTTCGTCTATCTATGATTTTCCTTCCCAGCAATCAGAAAATTCAACAGACGTCTTTGTAGACTCTTCATCAAGGCTCCAGTGAGAACAACCTCGAAATCTACCACCTTTGAACTTTTTCGCTTTCTCGCTGGTACAGTGACCTCCTCATAGCTATGAATTTCACAAACCCTATCTTCTCATCCCAAGCACGCTCCCACTGTATGAGTAAGAAATAAATTGCGGCTACCCAAGAAGAATATGGTTCATACCATGGTCAGTTGCAAATCTCTTTGCCATTCGAGGGTATGTTTGCAGCATCCAAGTACCCTAGTGTTATACGCACTAATCATGTGAATACCAGAGACCCACGTTGCATAATCGTCTCCATAACTCCCATTAGTCGTCAAACTCCCACTAGCTCAGTACTTCTATCGGTTACCAAACTCCCATCGAATTCCCGACACCCTCTAGAAAGCTCAAGTTCTAGGACTTACAAGATTATCCACTTCTACCATCACCTAAAGATTCCTAATTGGTCACCCCGAAGAAAACCGCTCGCTTTGTTGAACTAATGTCAACCAAACCCAAAACGTCAGTCGAATGCGTCATATTCGACAACTTCAAACCAAATCTCCAGTGAGAGAAGCTCTAACCCTGCCCACATATTCCATATACCATGGAATATTCGACCAAGTACATTGGTCAACCCGTTCAATAATCTGATGTTGGACTTTGGTTTGTAATCCATCAAACCTCCCCTCAAACCTAAGTTCAACTAGGCCTTCCCTCCAATGATAGTCCAGATGTAACCTAATTTAGTACCTGCCGCAACCTCGGAACACAACCTGACTGGGACCACATCAAGTCAACTTACGGTACAATGCTCCAAGATCGACTCATCTATTGAGGATGCACAACCGCGTGTGCCAGCCAAGGGGTTAAGCCAACCGTTGACATGCTGCAAAAGTCACGTTGCGCTATCCACACATCCAGACTACAACCTGCAAGTATCCAACCTTTTCGATAACTCCCACTGTCGATTTTCAAACGAATGTCCCCCTGTTTATTACTTGGCCGCCCAAAAAACCCGAGAGAAACCAACTCCTGTGCACACAATTGTTTCTTCCCCATATCCTGATGTATGACTATGGTTTGTACCCAAAACAAACCTCCCCACAAAACCCAAATCCATATAGGTGTCCCTTCCAACGATAGTTCGGACCCAATCTTTACCTCCGCCGTACGGAACTCTCAACTGTCTGTGTGCGGACCAGTGAGATTTCGATACAAGACTTCAGGATTAACTCAACGTTACCAAGGGAACGCACGCACGCACGCTGAGAGGTGCGCCCACAACGCCGTCCATCACATCCAGAATATATTTTGGTTCCCGTAACAAAGCTACATCTCTGAAAAATCACAGCCTTTATCGCCCGAAGATTCGCAAAACAAATCGTCTCGCCACTCGCAACATCAAAACCTGAACTTTCTCCATAAAACTGCCGCAAATTTAAAAAATCGTATCCCAAGATCCAACGGTCCGATCATCACCAAAATTTTACGACTCTTAGATCAGTAACTTTGAAAGCTACAGTCCAAGTTTCACGTCTATCCAACGGTAGACGAACCCTCTATGAATTTTCTCTTACAGCAGCTCCTAACCCAAACGACTGCAACTTCGAAAACTCATAACTCAAGATCTAACGGTCCGATCACTGCCAAATTTTGATCACTACTAGATCTATGAGTCTAACATCTACAGTAAAATTTTCAAGTCAATCCGACAGTTAACGAACCCGTAGTAATTTTTATCCTCTTACAGCTCCGAAACAAAATAGGTTAAACCTAAACGGCAGCCACTTCGAAAAATTATATCTCTAGATCTAACGGTTCGATCTTCCTCAAATTTTTACAGCTGCTAGAACTATGACTCCAGCACCTTCGGTAAAAATTTCAAGCCGATCCAACGGCTAAGGAACTCGAAGTAATTTTTCTTCTCCAGCTGTGCAGTGGAATCCGAATTTTGAAAAGTTCATCATTCCTTCGAACGGGACCGCAAGGAATGATAACTTAGATGCGATACCCGGATCTTCCCGAAAATCTCTTCTTTGTCTTCAGCAACAAATCTTCGATATCTCGACACAAGTTGCAAGACACACAACCCTGTCGTTTAATCTAACCTTGATGAACACCCAAATCATCAAACATATCGAATATCTTGCTTTCAAATCGCCATCGTGCCCGTCTTCGAACCTTAAAGCTCTGATACCACTTGTTAGGAATTAGGAAGGCCCCAACAAGACAAGCGATTGATCTCAATCACTAACCCACAAACGACAAACTAATAATTAAAGCATAACGATAAATAAAGTACAAACGACACGGGTATTTAACGTGGTTATATCCCAACTCCAAAACACGGAGAAGGGTTTACTCCACAGGCGCAAACCAGAGATTTTCTACTATTAATTTTGTGCACACATTAAAATGAGGCTATGGGTTACAATATATAGGAAGAGTAAACTTGTCCACTAAGTTAAACTTGTCCTTCAAGCAAAAGACATTCCATAAATATCTATTACGTGCTCCATACTCCATTCCTACTAGAAGATTTAATTAAGGCAACAAGATCTCTATGACTTGTTCACCAAGTCAACCTCCCTACAACTTGTTCCTACGACTTGTTCACCAAGTCAAGCCTTGTTCCTTTGATCAAATTCTTCATACATTCAACATATATAAATATATTTCTTTGTTTTTTCGCTAAAAAAAAATTAAAGATTACCTTAATACCCTTTCATAGACTTTAATGGTACCTCAGTCAACAAAAACTGAGTCAGATTGAATTGTTATTCGGTAAGAATCATTCTCAGGCAATTATTTTATTACTTTTTTTTTCTCAGATTTAATTAGCCAGATTCTTATTCTTGTTACCTTGTCTTCAATTTCATCAGTAATAAAAAAGAGATCAAATTGAATGGCTTTTGTTTTTCAATCTAATATCAGATTAAATAAAATGTGTTGTGAGCGATGTAATATCGGGTTACATGTTTACCAGATATATGTATCTCTACTTCTATCACTTACTATACACATTTTGTACATTTATACATGTCCATACATTTCAATTCTTGCATATAATTCAGTTCAATTTGTGCACATAATTCAGTTGTTGTCGAATATATTTTGGATATATAGTTAAAATCTATGGTTCTTTCAGCAAATCTTTTGTCAGGAAACACATATAGCGTATGGCACGAATAAAGGGTTCCGACGTGTTGTTACACTTGACTAATAGAGAAATCGGGGACTATGAGTGATGGTGGACCACCACCAGTGTCTGTTGAACTGGAATTTGCGAAAAGACAACAAGAGGTAAAGTTTTATTTGTATATCTTGCACAAGTTTCTCATGTTGAATGCAAAAGTAAGACTCGTTGGATAGAAGGAAAAATTGCTTAACACCTTTACAGATATTGAACAGAAAGCATTTGATCAAACGTAAAACCAAAGATGATAAGTTTTAGTGCAAATTTAGGGAAAATAAGGTTTGATCCATTGTTTAATCTCCGACATTCGTGCAAACCTGATCGGGATTTGGATCTGCGAGGGTGTTAAACAATGGATTGACTAATCTACTCAATTAGATTGAGTAATTAGTATCTAAGAAGGTAGAGAGAATGGAGATCTCTATCTCTATGATGAAGATGATGAAGAGAGAGAAAGTAGATCTCACTTACTCATGGAGTAGTAGATGGCCTTATTTGTAGGAAAATGTGATAGTACAAATATAGTACATGTTTATTGTAAATGTAGTATATGTGTAGTATGGCACATCCGCTCCTCTTGTCCAGGTCATGGGGCTTACATTTAAAACAACCTCAATATCGTTCAAGTGTTCATATCCAGCACGAGCTCTGTTCAATGTGACTCTTGTTCGGACCGTATCCTGTCCGACCCAATTTCTATCCGGCATGAGTCCTATTAGGCATGATTCCTATCCTTCACGAGTTCTATCCGGCCCAATTCCTATCCGCCTAATTCCTATCCCGCACAGATCTAGCTGCCCACATGTTATCCGGCATGGATCCTGGCCTGCCCAAATCCTATCCTGCCCAATTATGTGGAGACCCTTAAGGGGGTACGTCATCAGCATTCAAGGTTCAATCCCACAAATATGTGGGTTATGATCTAGTTTACCTAATAACAAAATCAGAGTAAAGCGAAATAGCCTAAAGATGACATGAATAAATCTGTAGTTATTTAAACCTGACACTTGGGCATACACCAGTGGCCACCGAATTCCCAATGAGGCAAGACACTCAGGTTCGCATCTTGGTAACTCCTAAGATCGATTTAATTGGGCTCTTGACTACGGGGGGCGCCAATGTGCGCAATTCACCCGGTTACGGGTCTCATCGCTCTGGGCTCGTCACCCAGGAATTTTACTCGCTAGTGGGGACCCAATGTGGTTTTTGCTAGGTATGTTTCCTATGTGAACCCAAAAAAAGTTAACCGAGATTACTACTTTCAAATAACAAAACATGAGAAGAAACAAACTTAAGTTTTTGTGACAAGAGAGATTCGACATACGCATATGCATCATTGGTTTGTGTTATAAAGAGTTGGAACTAAAAGTAAGTCAGTCTTTCGGCTAACAGTAGCTCCAAATGACTCGGTCATATCAAGATCTTCAAATGTTACTCCATTTGGGAGATCCCAATCAAAATGGTACAACAATATCGCTAAAGGAAGTTCGATGTTAGCCAAGCCCATAATCATACCTGGACACATTCTTCTTCCACCACCAAATGGTAAATATTGAAAATCATTTGTAATCATGTTACCAATTGAACTCTCCATAAATCTTTCGGGTATGAAACTCTCAGGGTCACTCCAGTAATCTGGATCACGTCCTATTTTCCACGCGTTAATAATAACTGTTGTATTGACAGGGATATGCTATCCTCTTATGTCACAATTCTCTTGTGACAATCTTGGAACTAACAATGGAGCAGGAGGATACAACCTTAAGGTTTCCTTGATCACTTGTTTCAGGTAAACTAGCTCTTCAATATCTGATTCATAAATCGTTTTCTTTCCCTTGAGTGTCGGCCTAAGTTCGTCTTGCAGTTTTTTCATAACCCTTGGATTCTTTAGTAGTTCTGACATTGCCCAATCGATCGTCGATGAAGCAGTGTCTGTGCCTGCTATGAACATCTCCTGTATGTACATAAAACTTACTTCGAGTATTGATTGATATATAAATAAATGTTTAGTCATTTCCTCAAAGGGGAAATTCAGATGCCTGTTTAATGAACTTCTAGTTATGGATTGATCAGTTTTCTTTCATTTCTAAACGGGTTGTATGTTTGTATTAGAGCAACCGAAAAGTAACCATATATTGGTCACTAAAACAATGGATCACGGATAACAAAAACTTACAATGACGACTGCTTTGATGTTATCCGAAGCTAATGGCAGTTCAAGTCCACCATCATCTTTGAGCCTCAGTAGAACATCTAGGAGGTCTTCGTTGTGGCCAGTTTGTTTACCTGCACGGAGTTCTTGGTGGTCAGAGATGATGTTATCAAGTATCTTATCAAGTTTTGTTCTTATCTTCAACAACTTTTTCCTCGTCCCTGTAATCAGATGCAATAGTTTGATAGATGGGAATAGATCTGATGCATCAAAACCAGCAGAATAAGATAAAAATTCTTTAATTAGCGCAAGAAGAAGCGTTTGATCCTTGCATCTGCTCCTAACTGAAACCCTACATATGATATTATTCATTAACATCAAAATATTCTCATTAAGCTTGATGGTCTTTGATGCTTGATTGGCTACGGAGTCAATTAGGTTCCGTGACTCTTCTTCCCGAATTGAAGTAAAAGATTGAACTTTTTTGGTGCTTAAAAGCTCCAAGACACATATCTTACGCATCTGTCTCCAGTAGTCGCCATAGGGACAGGCAACGATGTCTTTATAGTTGTAAGTCATGATTTCACCAGTTAGAAATTTGGGTCTGCTTGCGAAAACGAGATCATGGGTTTTCAAGATTTCTTTAACCAAAGATGGAGATGAGATTAAGACAGCTTAGATCTCGCCAAGATTTAGACCAACGATCGGCCCAACTTTCTTCGCAACTTTTCCTAGAGCATGGTGTGGTAATCCCGTTGACAAATGATGCAGATGACCAATCAGAGGAAGCTTCCATGGTTGTGGAGGAAGTTTTGTGTTGTTATTAAAGGAATTTGAACTTTTGAAATGATTAATGATTAAGACAAATAAGAAGGTTGCAATGAAAAGTGGGAATATGGTAAACTGAAGCTCCATCTTTTTGGCTTATGAAGTTAAGCCAATGTTCAACCATTTATATTATAAATAAATTCTTTCTAATATATTATCAAATTTTTTTATAAATGTGATTATTTTTAAGTAATTTAGATATGGCACATTTTTATCTTAATACTATAAGGTGGCAAGCCCACTTGTGCTAAGAATCTTATTATCAATTATATCGTAGTATTATTATAGTGGATGGGTTGTTAACACATCATTTTCCCTTTATTATTTATATATATCGACACTGTGTTATATATGTTGATAACATTGTTCCAACTGCCGCCTCTACTTCGCTACATCAATGTTCATTAAATATCTTCATACTCATTATATAGTATTATATCCGGTCAAAAAGCTTACTTTATAGTCATTATATACTTCGCATGTATTTTGATGTAGCAGATAAACCTTAAAATATAAGTCACGATCCAACATTGACAATAGCTAGTTTTACTTTTAATGTAATTATGAAACGTTAGTCTTCGAGTATTATTGGAGATAGTTATAGTCAGTTTGTCTTATATCAGGTTAGGCATGGGGTATTTGTTTCTACTTGGCTCAATTTTGAGTCACGGACCAAGGGCTTGGTGCAAATGTATGTTTACAAGAACTCAAGAAGTTCTATATATATATATATATATATATATATATATATATATAGAACGACAAAATCGGCATCGAATCCTCTCATTTGCCACCCACGCACCCGTTAGGAAGAAACTCCCCGCATCCATCGCGCAAAGCGTACCCGGAATGCTTTAGGTTAACTGCTTGGCCCGCACAAAGTGAAGAATACCAGAGGCACAACCGTCATAGGACAGGCTCCGCGTGTAATCATCCTTGGGAAGCACCCCCTGAAAAAGTGTGGACAGGCGCAGACAGCGATGCCTCCGGAGGACTCCATAACAAACTGCAAAGCAAATTGCATTAAGAAATACGCATGTGAGACTCGAACTCGAGACCTCAAGGACACCCAGAAGGGCGGTAACCACTCAGCTAAATGGATATGGTTATTTTTTGCATTTATTTATGTCCATACATTTCTATTTGTGCAGATAATTAATTGTATATCGAATGGAATATATTTTGGATATGTTTTTACTAAATGTTTCGTTCTACATATCTTTTCTCAGGCAACACGTATTGCATATGGCTCGAATAAAGAGTTTCGACAGATTGTTACACTTGATGGTGTGCTAATTGTGAAATCAGGGACTATGAGTGGTGGTGGACTGGAATTTGCAAAAAGCCAATAAACATGTAGTAATTTAAACCCAACACAGTTAAATCGAGATTACTACTTTCAAATTACAAAACACAAGAAGAGATATACTCTGATAAACTTTTTGTTAAAAGAGAGATTCAACATGCGATAATGCATCTTTAGTTTGTGTTATAAAGAGTTGGGACTAAAAGTAAGTCAGTCTTTCGACCAACAGTAGCTCCAAACGACTCGGTCATATCAAGATTTTCAGATGTTACTCCTTTTGGAAGATCCCAATCAAAATGGTACAACAACGTCGCTAAAGGAAGTTCGATGTTAGCCAATCCCATAGTTATACCTGGACACACTCTTCTTCCACCACCAAATGGTAGATATTCAAAATCCTTTGTAATCATGTTACTAATTGAACTCTCCGTAAACCTTTCGGGTACGAAACTCTCAGGATCAGTCCAGTAATCTGGATCACGTCCTATTTTCCACGCGTTAATAATAACTGTGGTATTAACAGGGATATGGTATCCGCTTATGTCACACTTCTCTCGTGACAATCTAGGGACTAACAGTGGGACCGGAGGGTGCAACCTTAACGTTTCCTTGATCACTTGTTTCAGATAAACTAATTCTTGAATATCCGATTCATGAATCTTTTTCTTTCCCTTGAGTGTCTGCCTAAGTTCGTCTTGCAGTTTTTTCATAACCCTTGGATTCTTTATTAGTTCTGACATTGTCCAATCTATAGTTGAGGAAGAAGTATCTGTACCCGCTATGAACATCTCCTGTACGTACCATGATTTTCAAGAATATTGATAAATAGATATGTGTTCGTTATAAATCAACTTTTATTTATAACGGTAACAAAAACTTACAATAAGGACTGCTTTGATGTTATCAGAAGCTAATGGCAGTTCAAGTCCACCATCATCTTTGAGTCTCAGAAGAACATCAAGGAGGTCTTCGTTGTCGCTACTCTGTTTACCTGCACGGCGTTCTTGGTGATCAGAGATGATGTCATCAAGTATCTTATCAATTTGTGTTCGTATCTTCATCAACTTTTTCCTGGTCCCACTAAGCAGATGCAATACTTTGGTAGATGGAAATAAATCTGATACATCATAACCAGCTGAAATAGATGTAGCTTGTTTAGTTAGTGCAACAAGAAGCGTTTGGTCGTTGCATCTGCTTCCAACTGAAGACCTACATATGATGTCATTCATCAACATGAATATATTTTCATTAAGCTTTATGGTCTTTGATGTCTGTTTGGCTACAGATTCAAACAGGTTCCATGACTCTTCTTCACGAATTGAAGTAAACGATTCAACTTTTTTGGTGCTTAAAAGCTCCACGACGCATATCTTACGCATCTGTCTCCAGTAGTCGCCGTAGGGACAGGCGGCAATGTCTTTGTAGTTGTAAGCGATGATTTCACCACTTAGGATTTTAGGTCTGCTTGCGAAAGTGAGATCGTGAGTTTTCATGATTTCTTTAGCTAAAGTGGGAGATGAGATTAAGACAGCATAGATTTCGCCAAATTGTAGACCAACGATTGGTCCATATTTTTCTGCAACGTTACCTAAAGCATGGTGTGGTAATCCGCCGGTGAAATAATGCAAATGGCCAATCAGAGGAAGCTTCCATGGTTGTGGAGGAAGTTTTGTGTTGTTTTTAAGGGATTTTGAACTTTTGAAATAAGTGTTGATTAGAATGTAGAATAGGGTAGCAACCAAAATGGAGAAAATGGTAAACTGAAGCTCCATCTATTTGGTTTATGAAGTTAAGCCAATGTTCAACCATTTATAAAATGATGTATTGTTAAAAACTTGTTGATATAAATGTTAAAAATACGATAGCTATACTTAGTCTTCTATGTCAGCTTATTTGATTCCTTGACTCTTTCAATCATTAAATTAAAACAACGCTTTTGTCTTCATCGAGTTAAAAAACTTCTGATACCTCTGTCATAGAAATATGATCCCTTGGGCACTAAAAGTCAAGAATTGAATCATCGATCAATTGGCATATAGCTTAGTGGTTGGGGTCTCGAGGTTTTAGGTCTCAGTTTCAAATCTTGTTGGAAAGATATTTTGAGGTGGACACAGAAAATGGTCAAAAACAGTCACCGGATGTTCCGATAGAGTGCGTAAACTGACTAAAAAAATAATCTCATTTCACAGATAGCTTGAACAGAACAAAAATCTTATCGTTTAGGCGTTTACACAACTTAGGGCTTACTGCTATTAATTCAGTTATTCCCAAAAGACGTGGTCAGCGATAATTATTAATTGACGACAGACACAACGGTAAAACAGCAGCAGCAAATTAAAAGTAATGAAAAATCCAAAAAAGAATATTATTTTTAAAACCACATGATACGATTGATTAAATGATGTGTCAAATTTCAGTGTCATACTCTTCCTAGAAATATATGTGTAGCAAGGATATATATGAACTTGTTTTACATTTGCAACCCTTATCAATGGATCGGATATGGATCGGGTGACGCCGTATTTTTGTCCATATCCATTTAATTTTTGTTCATCCATATTCATATCCATATCCATTTAGTTTGAGGCCATTCATCCATATCTATATCGAGTGGATTAAGCGGTTTAATGGATATCCAATGGATATTAAAATTTTGTTATAATATTTTCGAATATGCGATTAAAATAAAAACGTAGTATAGCAAAAATGAATATAACATGACAAATTAAAATATCCATAAGAATGTGTAACAAAATCGTTGAATTTACTATAAAACATGAATTATGAAAAATTAAATAAGAAATTTGTAAGTTTGTTTTGTTAGATATACGTGTTTATTGTATTATATTATAGTTATTTCATTACATGATTTGAAGCATAATGTAAATCTAACGGTAGATGAACTTATAATAGTAAATATGCAAACATATATCTATATTTACGTATTTGTATATGTATTTCGTGTGGTAATGGATATATCCATGGATGGAACTTTTCATCCATATCAATATCCATATTCATTTAGGTTCATCCATATCCGTATCCATATCCATTTAGGTTTATCCATATCCATCACGAAGCGGGTGGATCGGGTGGATATCCACCGGATCGGGTGGCCATTGCCATCCCTATGTACAACATATAAGCTCATGAGTTCCACATTACTCTAAAATCAATTGGTGATAGGGAGAGGTTCTCATAAGTTTATATATGCACATTTGTTTCTTTCACTTTCCGATGTGGGACACAATGAACCAATTAGCTCCAACAATCACTCCCTTAATCGGTTCATTCCACGCTACTCCTACGGACGCTTTCAATACCATCTGGACTCACCTGGACCCCCGATCTCTTCCCCGGTCACGTCCACAGTCATCTCGATTTGAGCCTCCGCTACCATTCTGCACCGTCCACAAATATGGGCTATAACTTAACCAGACTCTGATACCATTTGTAGGATCGTTTTTAGGTCCACCAACATGTACAACATATAAGCTCATGAGTTCCACATTACTCTAAAACCAATTGTTGATAGGGAGAGGTTCTCATAAGCTTATATATGCACATTTGTTTCTTTCACTTTCCGATGTGGGACACAATGAACCGATTAGCTCCAACAACCTATCCACACTTCTACCGCACACGTTCAACACCTTGCTCGAAGTTGTAGGTTCTTGAACAGGCGGGTTATAGTACTGTTTGTGCACTTTCTGGCGTACCTTATTCGAGGAATAAGGTGGAGTTGTCTGATCTCAATGTATGTTGAATTGGGGGTGTGGGATGAGATTGTATGCTTGTTGGCGATTCCCCAAATGTAGTAAGAATGTATCTTACTTTACGACACCAAGATACGAAGGTAACTCATAGTGAGTTGTATGTGTGTTAATTTGAGTATGACTTGAGAGGATGAATTCTTCCAGGGATCGTATCCCTCTTATATAGAACTCCTCTAGTGTCTTATCCTAGCCTCCAATATGTACGGGCCAATCTCCAAGACGATCCTTAGAAGGATATGATTGACTTTCCATTTGGTCAACTGAGAAGGTTCAGAGATAGAGGAAAGTAAATTCGGTGCATTCCTCTTTTAGCTTCTAGACGCTAGCATTTGAAATAAGTCATCCCGTTTACCACTTCTCATTGACATATGTGGCCTTGTGACTTATGCTTATGTCCTTGTCTATTGGTAAGCGTGATACCTTCATAGTCAAATGTCTTCGGTAAGATAGCCTCGTATAACGGATATGGTATGTTACTAATTTAGAAGATCGACATGGCAATTTGGTGTATGCTCTTCTTGTCTTTTGGATGGTAGTATTTGAAATGAAAACATTATGCTCTCAACTTCTCTTTGACATATGTAGTCTCGTGACTTTATTGATGTCTTTGTTCATGATAAATGTGATACCTTCGTGATTTAGCTTCGTTTAATTGCTAGTATACGGGGTGCGCACTATCAAGTACGTAATGGGGTTCTAACATTAAATTTGGTTGGAACATGGATATAATAGGTGTATCTGATAAACTGGATATTATTAGATTTAGCATTAGGCATGTACATGGCAATACAGACATAGGTTAACTAGGTCAAATTTTCGGGCCAATTGGGTATTTAGGGAAATTAGGCATGGCAATATAAACCAAAACTTAAGAAAAGTCCAATGGGTTTCCCTTCAACCTATTGGGTTATATAACAAATTTAAAGAACATGTCCAATGCTATTAATTCCTAAAGCTCAATAAATAGATCTAGGTCTAATGGTTCTTTTGAATGGGTCAAAATGGGTGGAGCATAATAAGTTTCATTCGTCAAACATTTATGAAAGCAGTCATGGTTATATCATTTATTATGTATATTCTTATTCTTATATATATATAAACCGTAAATATAAATGTAAAAAGTAATGACAAATGTAAACTTCGAATATAAAAGTAGATGACCCGTTACCCATCCCGACCCATTTGGACCTGTTTAAAATCTGACAAGATTGACCCATGAATCATTTCAACCCAAAACCGTTTTGACCCGTTATCCAAACCGAACAAACTTGACCCGTTTTTCGTGTATAATTAGGCCCATTTATTCATGTTAAGGCTAGGCCCGTTGATTAGTCTATATATGGTTCCATGTACCTTCATTACGTTCTATGAGAAAATAGCATTATTTCATAGTTTGAGAGCAATACCTTAAAACACCAACATATTCCACCATAATGTTCACTGACCGCCACGTCGCTTCTGTATAATGAGGAAACAATTCTACTCAAAATCACAAAACCCACATACACACGAAGTTTGGAGTCACCAATAATTACTTCACGCGTACAAAGGTTAATATCAATTCTCAAAATTTTCGTTAAAAATCATCATCACTGGATATGTGTGATGACTCGGAAATTTCTGACCAAATTTAAACTTAATCTTTGTATGATTAACATTTCCGACACGATAAGCAAAGTCTGTAAAACTGAATCTCAAAATTTTTGAACTACTTTTATATATTTAAATACCATTCGGTTGTTTTCGACGATTCGCGAACAATTATATGTAAATAGATACATATATACTATAACTTAAAAAGGTAACAATGTATTAATTGTTTGATACCGTACATTAAACTTATTGGTTTAAATATCTATTTGAATATATATGATAATTTGAAATATTTATTATTAAAATTTATTTATAAATAACTTCCAATGTGTATTTAAAAACTGATTTATGTATATTAAAAAGATATATACATATATATAATTTAAAGTTATTTAGTAAACGACAGTAACATTCGTTTATTGATTCGATTGATATTTGGATAAGTTAACTAAAGCGTTTAAGATGAACCAGTAAAACACTAATTTGCTACAGTATTTTCAAATTGCTACAGTACCCAAAATGCTACAGTGTTTTCAAAAATCACTATTTGCTACAGTGAAATTGACTTTGCTACAGTGAATTGCTACAGTAAAAAATTGACAGTAACTTTGCTACAGTAAAACACTATTTCAAAATGAAACTGTATGTATTATATATATATATATATATATATATATATATATATATATATATATATATATATATATATATATATATATATATATATATTAACAAATAGCGAGACGATGATTTATAGAAGTAAATGACCAAAACACTCAAATGTATAAGTTATACCTCGAGTGGTATAGTTTATGGATGATTTAAGACTATATTTTGACAAAGGTACGATTCGCGAAACGTAAAGTACAAGTTTTCTCAGTATACGATAGGACGTTCAAAAAACTGGAACCGGGACATAAGTCGAGTGACGACGTACGACTTATCGGAACAAAAATTACAAGTTAACTATGCACGTGAATATAATATAATATATAATTAATTATATAAATTAAATATATTATATTTATATTTATATTAAATAATCATGTCGACAAGCAAAAATACAAACGATTGTGAGCTGGCTGAGGGGCTCATGCGATCGCATGAGAATCCCATACAAACCTCATGCGATCGCATGAGGTGCTGGGACAGAAATGTTCCTATAAATTGATCGATTTCTGTTTCATTTTCTAATCTATATCGATATCTCTCTCTATATATATATTATTATTATTATTATTAATATTATTATTATTATTATTATTATTATTATTATTATTATTATTATTATTATTATTATTATTATTAATCTTATTATTATTATTAGTATATACATAAAATACTACGACGAGGTTATGTCCAAACGATTTCAAAAATGGTTTTCAAGCGGGATAGAGCCTAAGGAAATTATGGGTAATGTTCGGGGGTATATTTATGAATCAAACCTAGTGTTTATCATCTCCGTTACGTCTACGTACTTTCCTACAATATTGAATCTCAATATTGATACGTTGAGATCTACGGTTATTTGGTAATCCGTGTTTCGATCACATTTTGGTGAACGACTTTATATGCTGCTAAGGTGAGTTTCATTGCTCCCTTTTTAATTGCTTTTGCAATCTATATTTTTGGGCTGAGAATATATGCACTTTATTTTAAACGCAATGGATACAAGTACATACTAAATTCTACACCGAGTTTGAACCGAAAATCCCTTAGCTTTGGTAACTAGTAACTGCCAGTTATAAGAACTGGTGGGCGCGAGTAGTAGTATATGGATCCATAGGGCTTGATATCCCCGTCCGAGCTAGAGCACTAGCCTTTTAACGGACGTATGCTATTTGAGAAGCGTACACGTTAGTTTGCGTGTATTATTAAGATGATTATACAAAGGGTATAAATTATATATACGTTAAGTTTAGTTACCAGGGTGCTCAATTTTGTAGAATATTTTGATAAACGTTTCTGGATGAAACAACTGAAATCTTGTGATCCACCTTTATATACAGATTATGCCAAGCACTAAAACTATGAACTCACCAACCTTTGTGTTGACATTTGTTAGCATGTTTATTCTCAGGTTCCCTAGAAGTCTTCCGCTGTGTGCTTATATGTTAGACAAGCTATGTGCATGGAGTCTTACATGGCATATTTATCATGGAAATGTTGCATTCACCAAATCATCACCATGTATCTTATTTTGACTGCATTGTCAACGGAATTACTATTGTAAACTATTATTTACGATGATTGTCTATATGTAGAAATCATCAGATGTCGAAAATCTTTGATTTAAATATTCATTTATGGTGTGCCTTTTCAAAAGAATGCAATGTTTACAAAACGTATCATATAGAGGTCAAATACCTCGTAATGAAATCGATGAATGACATGTTCGTCCATATGGATTTGGAGCGATCGTCACAATATGGCTAACAACAAAAACAATTATGACAACTCACGGTGTTATCCTTCAAACGCTCCTTCATCGTGCAACCCTACTGGCTTTCAACGCAATCCATCTCAAGCCCAAATGTTGGGGATTGTACAGGGCCAACGGAAGCAATTTAAATCGACCCAAAATCAAATTCAACGTCATTTTAGTTCTTTATTGTCACAACCCAATATACATCAGCCCACATACACTAGTTATTTGGGCCAATATGGACAAGGTTATTCAAGATTTGGGACACAACAAGCACTCATGTGCATCCAAATATGCAGAGGCCCAGTATGCAACAAACTTTCAATTTGGAGCAGGTACTACAACAAACTGGTTGGCCTTCATCATCAGCTGATTATGCGGTGAAAAATAGACAGTCTTGAAGATACACGTTGGAATATGGATACAAGTGCATCATCTCACCTAACATCCTCTGCAAATAATCTTTATAGCATTTTTAATCATTGCATTTATCCATCTGTAGTGTCACTGTTGGTGACATGACACCCATTCCGATCACCGACTCCGGTCATATTATTTGGTTATCTTTTCATAGCCCATTACACCTACAAATTAATAATAATCTCATGTACGTTCTTGTCGATGCATATCTGTATAGTCGTCATTGTGCGATTAATGTTTATTATTCTATTGTACACCTGGTTGATGTATACACATGAAACTGATCAGTTACAGGAACTATCTGTAACTATTGGGCCATAATGTTCAAGAGGCCCATTCGTATGAGTGAGGCCCATTAGGGTTAATGTCTAGTTTGCCTATAAATACCAGTTTATGTGTTCATTAGGGTGAAGAGAAAATAGTATAGACCCTAATTTTATGAGCCGTGTTTGGCAATCCATTGCTAAGGGGAGATCATGCTCGATCTCCCCTGCCGCCAATGTTTCTCTGTTTAAATAAATATTGTAACTTCAACATTTATTATATTATAATGATTTATTCGTGTTCATCATGTTTATCTCTTCCATCTTTGATCTTGCTCGTATATAGTTGTTTATGATCCTTAAAGGGACCAACAAATTGGTATCAGAGCTGGAAACAACCGAGCTGTTGATTCGGATCGATCGAAGACGTTAACTTCAAGAAGGGTTAAAAATTCGGAGTTTCTGGAGCTGTTGTGGGAGAAAATTCGTAACGGGTTCGACAACTGTTGGATCGCCTTGAAAGTGTTACTGTAAGTTTGACACTCACATATCTAGTTGTAGCAAAACTTTGAAGGCGATTAGATAGTTCTATTGTGAGATATGATTTTCTAAATTTCAAGGCCATTTTTGAAAAACTCTTGGAGTTTGATTCTGCTGCTGTGATAGAAAATTCATAACTGTTTCGTTAACTGTTAGATCTACTTGATTTTTGAATTGTGGAATCTATACACGTAGATCTAACGGTGGTTAAAATTTCATAGCAATCGGACCTTTCAATAATGAGATATGAATTATGGAAGATGTTGCGGCCGTTCAGTAGAAAGCGTTAGGGTTTTGATTATGCAGCAATATATGGAAAAATTCATAACGGGTTATTTAACCGTTGGATCGCTTTGATTTTTGGGATGTAGATGCGCAACGCATAGATCTAACTTTGGTTAAAATATAAAAGTGATCGGACCTTAAATTTGGAGATACAATTTTTCAAATCCAGCAGCCACTCAGAAAAACGTTTAGGGTTATGATTTTGCTGCTGTAAGAGAAAAATTATTATGGATTTGTCTACCATTGGATCAACGTGAAAATTGTTTTGTAGATGCTATACATATCGTTCTAGGTGAGGCAACATTTTGGTGATGATCGGACCGTTGAATTTTTAGATATGTATTTTTGATTTTGCTCCAGTTTCCAGAAGAATTTTTCGGGTTAATAAAGGTGTGTTCTTCAATTTTTATATATTCACATGAAGATGTCGTTTATACAAGTTTAATATACGATCCCTTTGTTCATTATACTTACATAGTGAATAAATTGAAGAACATGGGTGAAATGTCCCGTTCTTATTTATTAAAAACGTTCCATATTAATTGATTTCGTTGCGAGGTTTTGACCTCTATATGAGACGTTTTTCAAAGACTGCATTCATTTTAAAACAAACCATAACCTTTATTTCATAGATAAAGGTTTTAAAAAGCTTTACGTAGATTATCAAATAATGATAATCTAAAATATCCTGTTTACACACGACCATTACATAATGGTTTACAATACAAATATGTTACAACAAAATAAGTTTATTGAATGCAGTTTTTACACAATATCATACAAGCATGGACTCCAAATCTCGTCCTTATTTAAGTATGCGACAGCGGAAGCTCTTAATAATCACCTGAGAATAAACATGCTTAAAACGTCAACAAAAATGTTGGTGAGTTATAGGTTTAACCTATATATATCAAATCATAATAATAGACCACAAGATTTCATATTTCAATACATATCCCATACATAGAGATAAAAATTATTCATATGGTGAACACCTGGTAACCGACATTAACAAGATGCATATATAAGAATATCCCCATCATTCCGGGACACCCTTCGGATATGATATAAATTTCGAAGTACTAAAGCATCCGGTACTTTGGATGGGGTTTGTTAGGCCCAATAGATCTATCTTTAGGATTCGCGTCAATTAGGGTGTCTGTTCCCTAATTCTTAGATTACCAGACTTAATAAAAAGGGGCATATTCGATTTCGATAATTCAACCATAGAATGTAGTTTCACGTACTTGTGTCTATTTTGTAAATCATTTATAAAACCTGCATGTATTCTCATCCCAAAAATATTAGATTTTAAAAGTGGGACTATAACTCACTTTCACAGATTTTTACTTCGTCGGGAAGTAAGACTTGGCCACTGGTTGATTCACGAACCTATAACAATATATACATATATATCAAAGTATGTTCAAAATATATTTACAACACTTTTAATATATTTTGATGTTTTAAGTTTATTAAGTTAGCTGTCCTCGTTAGTAACCTACAACTAGTTGTCCACAGTTAGATGTACAGAAATAAATCGATAAATATTATCTTGAATCAATCCACGACCCAGTGTATACGTATCTCAGTATTGATCACAACTCAAACTATATATATTTTGGAATCAACCTCAACCCTGTATAGCTAACTCCAACATTCACATATAGAGTGTCTATGGTTGTTCCGAAATATATATAGATGTGTCGACATGATAGGTCAAAACATTGTATACGTGTCTATGGTATCTCAAGATTACATAATATACAATACAAGTTGATTAAGTTATGGTTGGAATAGATTTGTTACCAATTTTCACGTAGCTAAAATGAGAAAAATTATCCAATCTTGTTTTACCCATAACTTCTTCATTTTAAATCCGTTTTGTGTGAATCAAATTGCTATGGTTTCATATTGAACTCTATTTTATGAATCTAAACAGAAAAAGTATAGGTTTATAGTAGGAAAAATAAGTTACAAGTCGTTTTTGTAAAGGTAGTCATTTCAGTCGAAAGAACGACGTCTAGATGACCATTTTAGAAAACATACTTTCACTTTGAGTTTAACCATAATTTTTGGATATAGTTTCATGTTCATAATAAAAATCATTTTCTCAGAATAACAACTTTTAAATCAAAGTTTATCATAGTTTTTAATTAACTAACCCAAAACAGCCCGCGGTGTTACTACTACGGCGTAAATCCGGTTTTACGGTATTTTTTGTGTTTGCAGGTTTTAAATCATTAAGTTAGCATATCATATAGATATAGAACATGTGTTTAGTTGATTTTAAAAGTCAAGTTAGAAGGATTAACTTTTGTTTGCGAACAAGTTTAGAATTAACTAAACTATGTTCTAGTGATTACAAGTTTAAACCTTCGAATAAGATAGCTTTATATGTATGAATCGAATGATGTTATGAACATCATTACTACCTTAAGTTCCTTGGATAAACCTACTGGAAAAGAGAAAAATGGATCAAACTTCAACGGATTCTTGGATGGCTCAAAGTTCTTGAAGCAGAATCATGACACAAAAACAAGTTCAAGTAAGATCATCACTTGAAATAAGATTGTTATAGTTATAGAAATTGAACCAAAGTTTGAATATGATTATTACCTTGTATTAGAATGATAACCTACTATAAGAAACAAAGATTTCTTGAGGTTGGATGATCACCTTACAAGATTGGAAGTGAGCTAGCAAACTTGAAAGTATTCTTAATTTTATGTAACTAGAACTTGTAGAATATATGAAGAACACTTAGAACTTGAAGATAGAACTTGAGAGAGATCAATTAGATGAAGAAAATTAAAGAATGAAAGTGTTTGTAGGTGTTTTTGGTCGTTGGTGTATGGATTAGGTATAAAGGATATGTAATTTTGTTTTCATGTAAATAAGTCATGAATGATTACTCATATTTTTGTAATTTTATGAGATATTTCATGCTAGTTGCCAAATGATGGTTCCCACATGTGTTAGGTGACTCACATGGGCTGCTAAGAGCTGATCATTGGAGTGTATATACCAATAGTACATACATCTAAAAGCTGTGTATTGTACGAGTACGAATACGGGTGCATACGAGTAGAATTGTTGATGAAACTGAACGAGGATGTAATTGTAAGCATTTTTGTTAAGTAGAAGCATTTTGATAAGTGTATTGAAGTCTTTCAAAAGTGTATAAATACATATTAAAACACTACATGTATATACATTTTAACTGAGTCGTTGAGTCATCGTTAGTCGTTACATGTAAGTGTTGTTTTGAAACCTTTAGGTTAACGATCTTGTTAAATGTTGTTAACCCAATGTTTATAATATCAAATGAGATTTTAAATTATTATATTATCATGATATTATCATGTATGAATATCTCTTAATATGATATATATACATTAAATGTCTTTACAACGATAATCGTTACATATATGTCTCGTTTAAAAATCATTAAGTTAGTAGTCTTGTTTTTACATATGTAGTTCATTGTTAATATACTTAATGATATGTTTACTTATCATAGTATCCTGTTAACTATATATATATATCCATATATATGTCATCATATAGTTTTTACAAGTTTTAACGTTCGTGAATCACCGGTCAACTTGGGTGGTCAATTGTCTATATGAAACATATTTCAATTAATCAAGTCTTAACAAGTTTGATTGCTTAACATGTTGGAAACATTTAATCATGTAAATATCAATCTCAATTAATATATATAAACATGGAAAAGTTCGGGTCACTACAGTACCTACCCGTTAAATAAATTTCGTCCCGAAATTTTAAGCTGTTGAAGGTGTTGACGAATCTTCTGGAAATAGATGCGGGTATTTCTTCTTCATCTGATCTTCACGCTCCCAGGTGAACTCGGGTCCTCTACGAGCATTCCATCGAACCTTAACAATTGGTGTCTTGTTTTGCTTAAGTCTTTTAACCTCACGATCCATTATTTCGACGGGTTCTTCGATGAATTGAAGTTTTTCGTTGATTTGGATTTCATCTAACGGAATAGTGAGATCTTCTTTAGCAAAACATTTCTTCAAATTCGAGACGTGGAAAGTGTTATGTACAGCCGCGAGTTGTTGAGGTAACTCAAGTCGGTAAGCTACTGGTCCGACACGACCAATAATCTTGAATGGTCCAATATACCTTGGATTTAATTTCCCTCGTTTACCAAATCGAACAACGCCTTTCCAAGGTGCAACTTTAAGCATGACCATCTCTCCAATTTCAAATTCTATATCTTTTCTTTTAATGTCAGCGTAGCTCTTTTGTCGACTTTGGGCGGTTTTCAACCGTTGTTGAATTTGGATGATCTTCTCGGTAGTTTCTTGTATAATCTCCGGACCCGTAATCTGTATATCCCCCAATTCACTCCAACAAATCGGAGACCTACACTTTCTACCATAAAGTGCTTCAAACGGCGCCATCTCAATGCTTGAATGGTAGCTGTTGTTGTAGGAAAATTCTGCTAATGGTAGATGTCGATCCCAACTGTTTCCGAAATCAATAACACATGCTCGTAGCATGTCTTCAAGCGTTTGTATCGTCCTTTCGCTCTGCCCATCAGTTTGTGGATGATAGGCAGTACTCATGTCTAGACGAGTTCCTAATGCTTGCTGTAATGTCTGCCAGAATCTTGAAATAAATCTGCCATCCCTATCAGAGATAATAGAGATTGGTATTCCATGTCTGGAGACGACATCCTTCAAATACAGTCGTGCTAACTTCTCCATCTTGTCATCTTCTCTTATTGGCAGGAAGTGTGCTGATTTGGTGAGACGATCAACTATTACCCAAATAGTATCAAAACCACTTGCAGTCCTTGGCAATTTAGTGATGAAATCTATGGTAATGTTTTCCCATTTCTATTCCGGGATTTCGGGTTATTGAAGTAGACCTGATGGTTTCTGATGCTCAGCTTTGACCTTAGAACACGTCAAATATTCTCCTACGTATTTAGCAACATCGGCTTTCATACCCGGCCACCAAAAATGTTTCTTGAGATCCTTGTACATCTTCCCAGTTCCAGGATGTATTGAGTATCTGGTTTTATGAGCTTCTCTAAGTACCATTTCTCTCATATCTCCAAATTTTGGTACCCAAATTCTTTCAGCCCTATACCGGGTTCCGTCTTCCCGAATATTAAGATGCTTCTCCGATCCTTTGGGTATTTCATCCTTTAAATTTCCCTCTTTTAAAACTCCTTGTTGCGCCTCCTTTATTTGAGTAGTAAGGTTAGTGTGAATCATTATATTCATAGATTTTACTCGAATGGGTTCTCTGTCCTTTCTGGTCAAGGCGTCGGCTACCACATTTGCCTTCCCCGGGTGGTAACGAATCTCAAAGTCGTAATCATTCAACAATTCAATCCACCTACGCTGCCTCATATTCAGTTGTTTCTGATTAAATATGTGTTGAAGACTTTTGTGGTCGGTATATATAATACTTTTGACCCCATATAAGTAGTGCCTCCAAGTCTTTAATGCAAAAACAACCGCGCCTAATTCCAAATCATGCATCGTATAATTTTGTTCGTGAATCTTCAATTGTCTAGACGCATAAGCAATCACCTTCGTTCGTTGCATTAATACACAACCGAGACCTTGCTTTGTTGCGTCACAATAAATCACAAAATCATCATTCCCTTCAGGCAATGACAATATAGGTGCCGTAGTTAGCTTTTTCTTCAATAACTGAAACGCTTTCTCTTGTTCATCATTCCATTCAAATTTCTTCCTTTTATGCGTTAATGCAGTCAAGGGTTTTGCTATTCTGGAAAAGTCTTGGATGAACCTTCTGTAGTAACCAGCTAGTCCTAAAAACTGGCGTATGTGTTTCGGAGTTTTCGGGGTTTCCCACTTTTCAACAGTTTCTATCTTTGCCGGATCCACCTTAATACCTTCTTTGTTCACTATGTGACCGAGGAATTGAACTTCTTCCAACCAAAATGCACACTTTGAAAAATTAGCGTACAATTCTTCCTTCCTCAATACTTCTAACACCTTTCTCAAATGTTCACCGTGTTCTTGGTCATTCTTTGAGTAAATAAGTATGTCATCAATGAAAACAATGACAAACTTGTCAAGGTATGGTCCACACACTCGGTTCATAAGGTCCATGAAAACAGCTGGTGCATTAGTTAAACCAAACGGCATGACCATAAACTCGTAATGACCGTAACGTGTTCTGAAAGCAGTCTTTGGAATATCATCTTCTTTCACCCGCATTTGATGATACCCGGAACGTAAGTCAATCTTTGAATAAACAGACGAGCCTTGTAGTTGATCAAATAAGTCATCGATTCTCGGTAGTGGGTAGCGGTTCTTGATGGTAAGTTTGTTCAACTCTCGGTAGTTGATACACAACCTGAATGTACCATCTTTCTTCTTGACAAACAAAACAGGAGCTCCCCATGGTGATGTGCTTGGTCGAATGAAACCACGCTCTAAAAGTTCTTGTAATTGGCTTTGCAGTTCTTTCATCTCGCTGGGTGCGAGTCTGTAAGGAGCACGAGCTATTGGTGCAGCTCCTGGTACAAGATCTATTTGAAATTCAAAGGATCGCTGTGGGGGTAATCCCGGTAATTCTTTCGGAAATACATCGGGAAATTCTTTTGCAATGGGAACATCATTGATGCTCTTTTCTTTAGTTTGTACTTTCTCGACGTGTGCTAGAACAGCATAGCAGCCTTTTCTTATTAGTTTTTGTGCCTTCAAATTACTAATAATATGTAGCTTCGTGTTGCCCTTTTCTCCGTACACCATTAAGGGTTTTCCTTTTTCTCGTATAATGCGAATTGCATTTTTGTAACAAACGATCTCTGCTTTCACTTCTTTCAACCAGTCCATACCGATTATCACATCAAAACTCCCTAACTCTACTGGTATCAAATTAATCTTAAATGTTTCGCTAACTAGTTTAATTTCTCGATTCCGACATATATTATCTGCTGAAATTAATTTACCATTTGCTAATTCGAGTAAAAATTTACTATCCAAAGGCGTCAATGGACAACTTAATTTAGCACAAAAATCTCTACTCATATAGCTTCTATCCGCACCCGAATCAAATAAAACATAAGCAGATTTATTGTCAATAAGAAACGTACTCGTAACAAGCTCCGGGTCTTCCTGTGCCTCTGCCGCATTAATATTGAAAACTCTTCCGCGGCCTTGTCCATTCGTGTTCTCCTGGTTCGGGAAATTTCTAATAATGTGGCCCGGTTTTCCACATTTATAACAAACTACATTGGCATAACTTGCTCCGACACAACTTGCTCCGCCATTACTCGTTTCGTCACCATTTATTCCTTTCGTTCTATTAACCCCTGGTCCGTAGACCTCACACTTCGCCGCGCTATGACCATTTCTTTTACACTTGTTGCAAAATTTGGTGCAGAACCCCGAGTGATACTTTTCACACCTTTGGCATAGCTGCTTCTGATTGTTGTTATTGCGGTTATTATTGTTGTTGGGATGATTGTTGTAGTTGCTGTTGTTGTTGTTGTTGTTGTTGTTGTTGTTGTTGGGCCGTTTGTTGTAGTTGTGATTGATGTTGCGATTGTTGGGATAATTGTTGCGATTATTGTTGTAATTGCTGTTGTTGTTGTATTGGTGATTCTTATCACCGTTTTCCTCCCACTTTCTTTTGACTTGCTTCACATTGGCCTCTTCAGCAGTTTGTTCTTTAATTCTTTCTTCAATCTGGTTCACTAATTTGTGAGCCATTCTACATGCCTATTGTATGGAGGCGGGTTCGTGTGAACTTATATTTTCTTGGATTCTTTCCGGTAATCCTTTCACAAACGCTTCGATCCTCTCTTCCTCATCTTCGAATGCTCCCGGACATAATAGGCACAATTCTGTGAATCATCTTTCGTACGTGGTAATATCAAATCCTTGGGTTCGTAACCCTCTAAGTTCTGTCTTGAGCTTATTGACCTCGGTTCTGGGACGGTACTTCTCGTTCATCAAGTGCTTGAATGCTGACCACGGTAGTGCGTACGCATCGTCTTGTCCCACTTGCTCTAGATAGGTATTCCACCATGTTAACGCAGAACCTGTGAAGGTATGCGTAGCGTACTTCACTTTGTCCTCTTCAGTACACTTACTTATGGGAAACACCGATTCGACCTTCTCGGTCCACTGTTTCAATCCGATCGGTCCTTCGGTTCCATCAAATTCCAAAGGTTTGCAGGCAGTGAATTCTTTGTAGGTGCATCCTACACGATTTTCTGTACTGCTAGATCCAAGGTTATTGTTGGTATGTAGCGCAGCCTGTACTGCGGCTATGTTTGAAGCTAGAAAAGTACGGAATTCCTCTTCATTCATATTCACGGTGTGTCGAGTAGTCGGTGCCATTTCCTTCAAAATAGTCAAATGGAACAAGTTAATCATACAGAATATTAAGAGTAGTTAATAGTATTTTGTAGCATAATATGAACTCATTTATAAAAGCTTTTTCTTCATATTAGCGTTTTATAAGTTTAAATTCGGGTAGTACCTACCCGTTAAGTTCATACTTAGTAGCTAATATACAATTGAACTACTACAATTCTATATGAAAAACTGATTATAATAATATTTCGCGTTCAAACTTTTACACAATATTTTACAAACTTACAATACCGCTTCTTTTACATATAGCATGAAATATGGCACACAATAAATTTGATACAAGATGGTTGTGAAGATAATTCTAGCTAGTACACAAGTCGTTCAGCAAAGGCAATAAAGAAACGTAATTCATAAGTCCAGAAACAAGTCATGCATTCTGGTTTTACTAGGATTACTTCCCATCCTTGGTCTTGTGGAACATAACCGTTATGGCCGTTGATAAGACAGCGTGTTGTAACGTCGTCAAAAGGGACGAGGGTTACGTAATGTCCAACAGTCTCGTAACAATCTAAAAACCTCATTTCTTATCCCAATTACCGACTCCGTCACTTGTGGAAACGTTTTGTTAAATAGTTGTAGCCCGATGTTCTTGTTCTCACTTTGGTGAGAAGCGAACATTACTAATCCGTAAGCATAACATGCTTCTTTATGTTGCATGTTAGCCACTTTTTCTAAATCACGAAGTCCAATATTTGGATATATTGAGTCAAAATAATTTCTTAACCCATTGCGTAAAATAGCATTTGGGTTCCCCGCAATATATGCGTCAAAGTAAACACATCGTAACTTATGGATTTCCCAATGTGATATAACCCATCTTTCGAACGAAAGCCTTTTATAAACCAAGGCATTCTTGGAACGTTCTTCGAATGTCTTACAAACTGATCTCGCCTTAAATAGTTGTGCCGAAGAATTCTGACCGACTCTAGACAAGATTTCATCAATCATGTCTCCGGGTAGGTCTCTTAAAATATTGGGTTGTCTATCCATTTTGTGTTTTTATACTGTAAAATAGACAAGAGTTAGATTCATAAAAAAAAATACTTATTAATACAAGCAATTTTTACATATATATAAAGCATAAGCACACTATATTACATATATTACACCACACGAATACAACTATCTTATTCCGACTCGCTCGTTTCTTCTTCTTCGGTTTTGGTTCGTTTTGCCAAGTTCCTAGGGATATATGATGTTCCCCTAATACTAGCTGTCGTTTTCCACAACGGTTTAGAAAAACCTGGTGGTTTAGAGGTTCCCTGGTCATTGTTACAACTTAAGGGCTTTGGGGATTGACGATACATATAAAGTTCATCGAGGTTGGAATTAGATTTCTCTATTTTTATGCCCTTTCCCTTATTATTTTCTTTTGCCTTTTTAAATTCAGTTGGGGTAATTTCTATAACATCATCGGAATTCTCGTCGGAATCCGATTCATCGGAGAATTGGTAATCCTCCTAATATTTTGCTTCCTTGGCGAAAACACCATTGACCATAATTAACCTTGGTCGGTTGGTTGAGGATTTTCTTTTACTTAACCGTTTTATTATTTCCCCCACCGGTTCTATTTCTTCATCCGGTTCCGATTCTTCTTCCGGTTCCGACTCTTCTTCCGGTTCCTCTTCGGGAACTTGTGAATAAGTCCACGAATCATTCCAATTTACATTTGACTCTTCATTATTATTAGGTGAGTCAATGGGACTTGTTCTAGAGGTAGACATCTATCACATAATATCAAACGCGTTAAGAGATTAATATATCACATAATATTCACATGTTAAAAATATATAGTTTCAAACAAAATTTGTTAAGCAATCATTTTTCAAGTAAACACGGTCGAAGTCCAGACTCACTAATGCATCCTAACAAACTCGATAAGACATTCTAATGCAAAATTCTGGTTCTCTAAGACCAACGCTCGGATACCAACTGAAATGTCCCGTTCTTATTGATTAAAAACGTTCCATATTAATTGATTTCGTTGCGAGGTTTTGACCTCTATATGAGACGTTTTTCAAAGACTGCATTCATTTTTAAAACGAACCATAACCTTTATTTCATAGATAAAGGTTTTAAAAAGCTTTACGTAGATTATCAAATAATGATAATCTAAAATATCCTGTTTACACACGACCATTACATAATGGTTTACAATACAAATATGTTACAACAAAATAAGTTTCTTGAATGCAGTTTTTACACAATATCATACAAGCATGGACTCCAAATCTCGTCCTTATTTAAGTATGCGACAGCGGAAGCTCTTAATAATCACCTGAGAATAAACATGCTTAAAACGTCAACAAAAATGTTGGTGAGTTATAGGTTTAACCTATATATATCAAATCATAATAATAGACCACAAGATTTCATATTTCAATACATATCCCATACATAGAGATAAAAATTATTCATATGGTGAACACCTGGTAACCGACATTAACAAGATGCATATATAAGAATATCCCCATCATTCCGGGACACCCTTCGGATATGATATAAATTTCGAAGTACTAAAGCATCCGGTACTTTGGATGGGGTTTGTTAGGCCCAATAGATCTATCTTTAGGATTCGCGTCAATTAGGGTGTCTGTTCCCTAATTCTTAGATTACCAGACTTAATAAAAAGGGGCATATTCGATTTCGATAATTCAACCATAGAATGTAGTTTCACGTACTTGTGTCTATTTTGTAAATCATTTATAAAACCTGCATGTATTCTCATCCCAAAAATATTAGATTTTAAAAGTGGGACTATAACTCACTTTCACAGATTTTTACTTCGTCGGGAAGTAAGACTTAGCCACTGGTTGATTCACGAACCTATAACAATATATACATATATATCAAAGTATGTTCAAAATATATTTACAACACTTTTAATATATTTTGATGTTTTAAGTTTATTAAGTCAGCTGTCCTCGTTAGTAACCTACAACTAGTTGTCCACAGTTAGATGTACAGAAATAAATTGATAAATATTATCTTGAATCAATCCACAACCCAGTGTATACGTATCTCAGTATTGATCACAACTCAAACTATATATATTTTGGAATAAACCTCAACCCTGTATAGCTAACTCCAACATTCACATATAGAGTGTCTATGGTTGTTCCACAATATATATAGATGTGTCGACATGATAGGTCGAAACATTGTATACGTGTCTATGGTATCTCAAGATTACATAATATACAATACAAGTTGATTAAGTTATGGTTGGAATATATTTGTTACCAATTTTCACGTAGCTAAAATGAGAAAAATTATCCAATCTTGTTTTACCCATAACTTCTTCATTTTAAATCCGTTTTGAGTGAATCAAATTGCTATGGTTTCATATTGAACTCTATTTTATGAATCTAAACAGAAAAAGTATAGGTTTATAGTCGGAAAAATAAGTTACAAGTCGTTTTTATAAAGGTAGTCATTTCAGTCGAAAGAACGACGTCTAGATGACGATTTTAGAAAACATACTTCCACTTTGAGTTTAACCATAATTTTTGGATATAGTTTCATGTTCATAATAAAAATCATTTCCTCAGAATAACAACTTTTAAATCAAAGTTTATCATAGTTTTTAATTAACTAACCCAAAACAGCCCGCGGTGTTACTACGACGGCGTAAATCCGGTTTTACGGTGTTTTTCGTGTTTCCAGATTTTAAATCATTAAGTTAGCATATCATATAGATATAGAACATGTGTTTAGTTGATTTTAAAAGTCAAGTTAGAAGGATTAACTTTTGTTTGCGAACAAGTTTAGAATTAACTAAACTATGTTCTAGTGATTACAAGTTTAAACCTTCGAATAAGATAGCTTTATATGTATGAATCGAATGATGTTATGAACATCATTACTACCTTAAGTTCCTTGGATAAACCTACTGGAAAAGAGAAAAATAGATCTAGCTTCAACGGATCCTTGGATGGCTCGAAGTTCTTGAAGCAGAATCATGACACGAAAACAAGTTCAAGTAAGATCATCACTTGAAATAAGATTGTTATAGTTATAGAAATTGAACCAAAGTTTGAATATGATTATTAACTTGTATTAGAATGATAACCTACTGTAAGAAACAAAGATTTCTTGAGGTTGGATGATCACCTTACAAGATTGGAAGTGAGCTAGCAAACTTGAAAGTATTCTTGATTTTATGTAACTAGAACTTGTAGAATATATGAAGAACACTTAGAACTTGAAGATAGAACTTGAGAGGGATCAATTAGATGAAGAAAATTGAAGAATGAAAGTGTTTGTAGGTGTTTTTGGTCATTGGTGTATGGATTAGATATAAAGGATATGTAATTTTGTTTTCATGTAAATAAGTCATGAATGATTACTCATATTTTTGTAATTTTATGAGATATTTCATGCTAGTTGCCAAATGATGGTTCCCACATATGTTAGGTGACTCACATGGGCTGCTAAGAGCTGATCATTGGAGTGTATATACCAATAGTACATACATCTAAAAGCTGTGTATTGTACGAGTACGAATACGGGTGCATACGAGTAGAATTGTTGATGAAACTGAACGAGGATGTAATTGTAAGCATTTTTGTTAAGTAGAAGTATTTTGATAAGTGTATTTAAGTCTTTCAAAAGTGTATAAATACATATTAAAACACTACATGTATATACATTTTAACTGAGTCGTTAAGTCATCGTTAGTCGTTACATGTAAGTGTTGTTTTGAAACCTTTAGGTTAACGATCTTGTTAAATGTTGTTAACCCAATGTTTATAATATCAAATGAGATTTTAAATTATTATATTATCATGATATTATCATGTGTGAATATCTCTTAATATGATATATATACATTAAATGTCTTTACAACGATAATCGTTACATATATGTCTCGTTTAAAAATCATTAAGTTAGTAGTCTTGTTTTTACATATGTAGTTCATTGTTAATATACTTAATGATATGTTTACTTATCATAGTATCATGTTAACTATATATATATCCATATATATGTCATCATATAGTTTTTACAAGTTTTAACGTTCGTGAATCACCGGTCAACTTGGGTGGTCAATTGTCTATATGAAACATATTTCAATTAATCAAGTCTTAACAAGTTTGATTGCTTAACATGTTGGAAACATTTAATCATGTAAATATCAATCTCAATTAATATATATAAACATGGAAAAGTTCGGGTCACTACAATGGGTGTAATAGATTTTGATAAATATTGTGGGGTAGTCGGGAGCATACGACTATTATGGGCCAATTATTTTATATTTTACATTCCGCACTCTTGGGTTATTGTTACGCAATCATATGATCCTACATTTTCATTCTTGGTGACTAATTGGGGTACTTATTGATATGTTTGAGATCGTTAGTTGTGGGATGGAAGCCTCTATCATATGCCTATAATGTTTGAGTCATGAAGACCATATGTTCCTTATAATGTTTATTAGGATGCAGCTATTAGAGAGGGGGAAGTTCTACAGTTGACGATACTGAGTTAATGGGTGTGTATGAAGACTAGAACATCAGGAATTTGATCGAGTTCATTCACATGGGGAATCTTTTTGTATTAGTACTATTGTTAACACGTACGAGTGAAGTTTTAAGAAACTAAAGGATGACAATTAGTATTTCGACTTCAATGGGTGGAATACATTGTTATTCGAAGTTTGGGTTTTCAAGTATTCTGGAAGACTTTTGATGGAGCTTGTGATTCATAAGATTATGGTACTACTACAGAGATTGACTGAAGATTGTAAGAGGTGTTTACAAAGATTCGCCAGCAACGTCCAAGGGAGAATTTGTTAATGCATATCTGTATGGTCGTCATTGTGCGAATAACATTTATTATTCTATTGTACACCTAGTTGATGTATACACATGAAACTGGTCAGTTACAGGAGCATATGTAACTATTTGGCCATAATGTTCAAGAGGCCCATTCGTATGAATGAGGCCCATTAGGGTTAATGTCTAGTTTGCCTATAAATACCAGTTTGTGTGTTCATTAGGGTGAAGAGAAAATAGTCTAAGCCCTAATTTAGTGAGCCGTGTATGGAGATCCATTGCTAAGGGAAGATCATGCTCGATCTCCCATGACACCAATGTTTCTCTATTTAAATCGATAATGTAACTTCAATGTTTATTATATTATATTGATTTATTCGTGTTCATCATGTTTATCTCTTACGTCCCTGATCTTGCTCGTATATTGATATTACTCCAATTAGTCATATCTTTAGTCGTAATATCATGTCCTATTGTTGTTTATTTCATATGAAAACATAGTAAATCCGTTTGTATTTCATAGTATTGTAATATAGTCTAGAATCATTGTAAACTTGAAGAAATATGAAGATATTGTATGGTAACAGCTCAGAGATCAAAAACGAGACCAGAAACCCAAAGACAGAAGAGTGCGCTAAGCGCACCCCAAAATGTGCGCTCAGCGCACATTGCATAAATTTGATCAGAGGATTTCTTGGCCAAAACCAAAGTGCACCAAGCGCACATTTTGATGGTGCGCGCCGCCCACAGTGGTGCGCTCAGCCCACCCATACGCACACTTTTGACAGAAAAGCAGATTTGAACGTGCGTAGTCGAGCTGTAAAGTATAAAGTGAAGTAGGTGAGAGTGCGCTCGGTGCACCCTTACTGTGCGCGCCGCGCACAGTGCTTTTCACCAACCTTTCAGCTTATTTAATTCCATTTCCAGTTTCATTTGAGAGGTACCAGTTTCCTTTCTGCTCAGAGACGAAAACATACGATTCAAAGCAGTTCCTAGGCTTATCAAAGTGCATCTAAGCACTCAAATCATTGAAGAATCCAAGATCATTCAAGAGCTTCATCCAAGATTACTCCTGAAAGGTTAATCTTGTATTTACAATGAATTCTATCTTTGTTACTGTTATGTTTAAGTTTTCAAGCATGATTGTTGGCTAGTGCATTTTATGTTCATCTAGATAAATAACCGAGATGTTGAATGTTTACTATTGATTGATTGTAATTATGCACGATAGTTTGATGTTTGAATACAAGAACCATTCTTGTTAAGTTTAATCCTTTCGATTCAATTAGTTGATATGTTCATTTGATTAAGAAACATCATCTTGTTAAGTTAATGTATTGATTTACACCTAGTGACATGTGTTTATCCGTCTTTTACCAAAAGGGATAAGTTGAGTTCAAATGGTTAATTTACATAAGAATGTAAGAACGACTCTTGTAGATACTTTGGAATAGCTTAATTAGTATGTGTAATTATCTAGGAGAATGACCAATTCCTTAGAATCTATTATACACACTTTCAACTACCTAGTTACATCAATTAACATGTGTCAGTGATTTGCCTTATCTAGTGACATTTATATGGATCTTATTATAACACTTAGTTAATTGTTTGGGTTGGGTGAATTGAGCATTTTAACGGACTAAGGGAATGAACTAAGTTAAACCTATAGTTGATATAGGAGTGGATCATGTACAACACACCATTGACTTGATCATTCTTTAAGTCTTCAAACTAGTTGAATTAGTTGATTACAAATAGGAGGTCTTAGATGTCAAGAACATCACTTGCGTCGTGTAATCCCATTGGAGTGTTTGCGCAAGACTATTCTTGGTGAACCAATTAATTAGTTCTCGTGCATAACCAATCAATCCGATCTTAATCCTAAATGATATTCAACATTAAGGGTAAAAAGTCTAGATGAGCATATTTCTTTAATTTGAATTCAAAACTATATTTCTGTTTTCATAAACTAAAAATACCAAAAATATTGTCTTTTTAATCTCATTCATCACTTGATTCGCCTATCGTAAAAGGGTAAACCAAAATATATCTTGTACTTGTAATTTTCTTAGATAATCACAATTTAGTCTATAATTCTAATTTGATTTAGATACTGTCCTTGGAACGATACACAGATTTTACCATTTATTATACTACTACACGATCGGGTACACTGCCCGTTAGTGTGTAGCAATCTCTAATCGGTATTTTTCCATACTATTTCATACGATAATTCATATACCACGTTTTTCACATCAAGTTTTTGGCGCCGCTACCGGGGACAGTTTTGTGTCAAAATAGAATTATTAACTAATGTGTGATTAAGTAGTTTCTTAATTATTTTTAAATTATTAATAGTCTTTGAATTTTAAACTTATAGAATCAGTACGTGTAATAGTTTCTGTTAGTTTTGTGATTGACAGATTTTAGGTTGCATATGCCACATACCCGAAGTTCAGATTCTCCATTACTTACACCGCTTACAGAACCTGATAGAAAACTTGGTAGGATCCTAAAAGAAGTACTTGAACTTTTTGAATCTTCATCAAAGCAGGAAACCTTTGATTCAGAATCAAGTACAACCAAGCCGAGATATTCTGAATTTGGTGAGCCCGTTCCTCCTCCAAAATTTGAAATGGAAGGAGAAGCAAGATCGGTGGTACCAAGACAATCAATGGCGGCCAAGATGAAGGCAACCCAAACCGGACAAGGTAGTGCTATTACCCCGCCCACTGGTGAGGTAAATTTTGAAATAAAAGGACCTATTCTCCAAATGATTAATAACAGGTGTCAATTTGGTGGTGGTCCGAATGAAGATGCAAACGAACATATTCGTCTTTTTCAAGAGATATGTCTTCTTTTCAAACTTAAACCAGGCACTGACCAGGCTATATTTTTAAGACTTTTCCTATGGACACTCCACAGGGAAACACGAAGTTGGTTAGATTCATTGGCCGAGGCTACGATAGAAAATTGGGATGGTATGTTGGAAAAATTTCTTAAGAAATATTTTCCAGCTTCTAAGTCCGCGAGACTCCAACACGAAATTACCCAATTCTGTCAAAAGCCGATGGAAACCTTGTACGAAGCATGTAATCGATTTTCAAAAATGTTAAGAGGTTATCCAAACCATGGTTTGGATACCTTCCAAAAAGTCCAAATTTTTTACAAGGGTTGTGATGTTGCAACCCGAATTTCCATTGATCAAGCGTACGGAGGTTCACTCATGGACAAAATCGAGCAAGAGGCTTATGAGATAATCGAGAAGCTAGCCGATTATTCTCATGAGTGGCATTAAGAACGACCAATTACTCGTAATGCTCAAGTCCAAAGCGCCGGTGCTTATGATGACCTTAGTTCCCTGAGTGTAAAAATAGACGGTGTTGCTCGAAACATGGACAAAATCACCAAGGAAATTCATAGTATGAAAGTAGGTTGTGAATACTGTGGTGGTCTCCATTTAGGAAAAGATTGTGATGCCGGTCTAACAATGGCTCAAAAAGAAGAAGTGGCTTTCATAAGCCAAAGAAATAATAATCAATTTCAAGGAAGAGCCCAGTTTAAACGAAACTTCAACAAGCCATACAACCCTCAAGGTCAAAATTCCAATTACCAACAAGGGTCAAGTAGTGGGTTCCAATAACAAACTCCGGGTTTTTATCAAAAACCCCAACAGGAAGAAAAAAAGTCAAATTTGGAGAGTATGTTGGAAAAGTTGATTGCATTACAAACCCAACTTGTTACAAACATAAATCAAATGAACGAGAAAAACGAACACCAATTTAGGAACCAACAAGCCTCAATCCAGAACTTGGAGAAGCAAATGAATGGTTTAGCTTGTTTACTTAGTGAGAGAAAATCAGGAAGTTTACCGGGCGATACTAATAAGAACCCTCGAAATGAGCACGCCAATGTTATCACCACACGGAGTGGTCTAGCATACGAAGCTCCAAGAATGCCCGAAGATTCTGATTTCGGTGTTCCGTTGAACAAAGATGATGAACCGATTAAGGAGCCGGAATAAGTGGTTGAGAAGGAAGAACGGGAAAAACCCGTAGTGAAGCCATATCAACCACCGCTCCCATACCCAAGGAAACAGCAACAAGAAAGGCTCGAAGCCGAAAGGTCAAAATTTTTAGATATGTTTAAACAAATTAACATAAATATGCCTTTCATTGATGTGATTTCAGGTATGCCCAAGTATGCTAAGTTCTTAAAAGACTTACTTGCTAATCGGAAGAAAATGGAGGAACTTTCATCCGTCACCATGAATGCTAATTGTTCCGCAATTTTGATGAACAAAATACCAAAGAAGTTAGCAGATCCTAGGAGTTTTACCATACCATGTCTCTTAGGAGATTTGGAATACATTAAAGCATTAGCGGATTTAGGGGCTAGCATTAATTTGATGCCTTATTCATTATATGCTAAGCTAGACCCCGGAGTGCTAAAACCAACTCGAATGGCAATTCAACTAGCAGACCGCTCTGTTAAATTCCCTCATGGAATTTTAGAGAATATGTTAGTAAAAGTGGGTACCCTAGTATTTCTGGCCGATTTTGTAATTCTGGACATGGAAGAGGACACACGTGTGCCTCTTATATTGGGTCGACCTTTCCTCAATATCGCTAGAGCTATGATAGATGTTCATGGTCAGAAATTGACCCTTAGCATTGAGGATATTAAGGTTATCTTTTTCGTTGACCATGCCTTGCAATACCCCGAGTCTACTGATGATAAATGTTATTATTTGCAAATTGTAGACACGTATTCAGAGTTGATGCAGGAATTTCCAGAATTGCAAGGTTCGGGAGAATGCATTTTGGCGGAAGGTGATGAAGAAAACATGGTGGAAGAAGTGGAGATGTTGACCACTTTGATGGCTAACGGTTATGAGCCAAATGATGAAGAATACAGAAAGTTGGATTTAAAAAATGAGTATGGATGTAAAACATCGATTGAAGAACCTCCCGTTTTAGAACTGAAGCCACTTCCAAGTCACTTGGAATATGCTTACCTTCAAGAGGATTCTACTCTCCCGGTTATTATTTCATCCGAACTCTCTGTAAGTGAGAAATCTAAACTTGTTTCCATGTTAAAAGCCCATAAACCGGCTCTAGCATGGAAAATTCATGACATCAAGGGTATAAGTCCCTCTTATTATACACACAATATTTTAATGGAAGATGACTATAAGCCATGTGTACAAAGACAAAGGCGACTGAACCCTAATATGCAAGAAGTCGTTAAAAAGGAGATTGTCAAACTCCTTGATGCAGGTCTTATTTACCCAATTTCGGATAGTCCTTGGGTGAGTCCGGTCCAATGTGTACCCAAAAAGGGTGGCATGACCGTTATCACCAATGAAAACGATCAATTAATTTCCACTAGGACTGTCACGGGATAGAGGGTATGTATTGATTATAGAAAATTAAATGATGCTACCCGAAAAGACCATTTTCCCCTTCCTTACATTGATCAAATGTTGGAAAGGTTGGCAGGAAAGAACTTTTATTGTTTTCTTGACGGTTTCTCGGGATATTTCCAAATCCCTATAGCACCCGAGGACCAAGAGAAAACCACCTTTACATGCCCTTATGGCTCTTTCTCCTATCGACGTATGCCCTTTGGCTTATGCAATGCTCCTGCTACCTTTCAAAGGTGTATGGTAGCTATTTTTCATGATATGATTGAAGACTTTATGAAAGTATTCATGGACGACTTTTCCGTCTTCGGTGATTCTTTTGACTCATGTCATAATAATCTTGAGCGTATGTTGATAAGGTGTGAAGAATCTAATCTTGTGCTTAACTGGGAAAAATGCCATTTCATGGTAAGAGAGGGCATTGTATTAGGTCATAAAATTTCTTGTGCGGGATTGGAGGTGGATAGAGCTAAAGTGGAAGTCATAGCCAAATTACCACCACCGACAAATGTGAAAGGTGTAAGAAGTTTTCTGGGGCACGCCGGTTTTTACCGTCGGTTCATTAAAGATTTTTCTAAAATTGCGACCCCGATGAACAAACTTCTTGAGAAAGACGCTCCATTTGTCTTCACGAACGAGTGTCTTAACGCCTTTAACCTCCTTAAAGCAAAGCTCACGCAATCACCCATTCTCATATCGCCGAATTGGTTAATTCCATTCGAACTTATGTGTGATCCAAGTGACTTTGCTATTGGTGCCGTCTTGGGGCAAAGAATTCAAAAACATTTTTCGCCCATTTATTATGCTAGTAAGTGTAACGACCCGTCAAAATCGCTATTGACGCGACACGTTAATCATTGATTCCACAGTGAGGTTTTGACCTCTATATGATACGTTTTGATAAAATATTGCATTCATTAAAATAAGTGACTTTCTAAACATAGAAAGTTATAAACATGTGGACGAGTGCTTAGGTATAAGCAAAACCCCGAAATACATAAGTCTTTAATTTACAGGTTGACATCACAGTCCAATTATTTATTACACAACGCAGTTTTATTTTGAATGCAATAAACTTTGTACAAAGCATGAGAGACTCCATGCAGGCAACAAGCACATCACAGCGGAAGCATTCTAAGGACCTGAGAATAAAACATGCTAAAAATTCAACACGAATGTTGGTGAGTTATAGGTTTAATTGCTCAAGTCATAAACATATATAAAGATAGACCACAAGATTTCATCAAAAGTTTATCAATAGATTCTACGTAACAGAGCACCCCGGTAACTAAACTTAATGCTATAGTGATAATTACCCCATTCGTTTTAATACACGCAAACCAACGTATCTTAAACTCAAATAACATACGTCCGTTAAAAGACTAGCGCTCTAGCTCGGACGGGGATGTCACGCCCTATGGATCCATATACAATTATTCGCGCCCACCAGTCCATATCCTATGTACTGGTAGCTACTAGTTACCAAAGCTAAGGGATTTTCGGTTTAACTCAGTGTAGAATTTAGTATGTACTTGTGTCTTATTGCGTTTAAAATAAATTGCATGTATTCTCATCCCAAAAATATTTAAAGTATTTAAAAAGGGAGACTATAAACTCACAGTTCAATATTGCGATTCAATATTGTAGGAAAATTGCGTAGACGTAATGATGGTAGACGACTGTATGGTTGGCCTTGGATTCAAGAACAATACCCCGAATAATACCCAATATTTCCTTAGCTTAAAGCGGTTTGAAACCCGAATTAAAAACACCCTCGTATATACCTTATTATTATTAAACTTAAATTTAAAATTATAATTATAATATAAATATTAATATTGAGAGATAATTAAGTGTGAAAAAACTTCGTCGAACAAACTGCGTATTTATATTACTTTTCGATTTACTGTAGCTCATGCGATCGCATGGCCGCCTTTTCCGTTTTTGTTTGCTAGTTTGTCGATATCGAATAATGTTACTGTAGCAAATAGTGTACTGTAGCAAATAGTGTTTTACTGTAGCAAATAGTATTCACTGTAGCAAATAGTGTTTAATGTAGCAAAGTCGTTTTTCACTGTAGCACTGTAGCAAAATACGGTTTCACTGTAGCAAATAGTGTTTTACTGTAGCAAAGTAATTTTTACTGTAGCAAATAGGGTTTTACTGTAGGAAAGTCGTTTTTATTTGTACATATATATATATATATACATACATATAATTGTTCATGAATAGTCGAGAGTAGTCAAAGGTAATTGTATATATGAAACAGTTCTAAAATTTTGAGACTCAATCTAACAGACTTTGTTTAACGTGTCAAAATAATAAATCGTATAGAGAATTGGTTTAAATTAGTCGAAATTTTCCGGGTCATCACAGTACCTCCCCATTAAAGAAAATTTCGTCCCGAAATTTTGAGTAGTACCTGTTTCATGAGCGATATCAGTGAACAAATGTGGATACTTTTGCTTCATTTGGTCTTCACGTTCCCAAGTAAACTCGGGTCCTCGTCTTGCGTTCCAACGAACTCTAACTATCGGTATTTTGCTTTGTTTTAATTGTTTGACCTCACGGTCCATGATTTCAACAGGTTCTTTGATAAAATGGAGTTTATCATTGATTCGTATTTCGTCAAGAGGAATTACGACATCCTTTTCAGCTAAACATTTCTTTAAATTTGACACGTGAAATGTGTCATGAACACTACTAAGTTCTTGCGGTAGCTTTAATCAATAAGCAAATGTTCCAATTCTTTCGGTGATTTCAAAGGGCCCTAAGTACCTAGGACTTAGCTTTCCTCGTTTACCGAATCGTACAACGCCTTTCCAGGATGACACTTTCAACATGACTTTGTCGCCCACTTGAAATTCTAGCGGTTTTCTTCTTACATCAGCATAACTCTTTTGGCGACTCATGGCCGTTTTCAATTGCTGTTGTATTTGAATGATCTTGTCGGTGGTTTCATGAATAATTTCTGGTCCAGTAAGTTGTTTTTCTCCTACTTTACTTTGACCATCTGTCTGTGGGTGATAAGCGGTGCTCATATCTAATTGAGTTCCCAATGCTTTTTGTAATGATTGCCAAAAACGTGATGTGAATCGAGTGTCGCGATCAGATATGATGGAGATGGGTACACCATGCCTGGAAACTACTTCCTTCAAATATAGGCGTGCTAATTTCTCCATACTGTCTATCTCCTTTATTGGTAGGAAGTGAGCTGATTTAGTTAGACGATCAACTATCACCCAAATAGTATCATGACTACTTGCAGTCCTTGGAAATTTCGTAATGAAATCCATGGTTATTCTTTCCCATTTCCACTGCAGAATTTCTGGTTGTTGCAGTAATCCTGACGGCTTTTGGTGCTCAGCTTTGACCTTTGCACACGTCAAACATTTGCTTACATAAGTAGCAATTTCTGTCTTCATATTAGGCCACCAATAAAACTTCTTGAGATCGTGGTACATTTTCCCATTTCCTGGGTGAATTGAGTACCTCGTTTTGTGTGCTTCATCCAGTACTAGTTGCCTTAGATTACCATGTTTTGGTACCCATATCCTATCAGCAAAATACAGGGTTCCATCGGCTTTTACTTCAAGCTGTTTTTCTAACCCTCTGCTCATTTCGCCTTTTTCATTTTCTTCTTTTAAAGCCTCTAACTGTGCTGCTTGAATTTGCTTTGTGAGATTAGTACGAATTGTAATATTCAAAGCTCGGACCCTAAGAGGTTTTACTCTCTCTTTCCGACTTAGGGCATCAGCTACAACATTAGCCTTTCCGGGGTGGTAGCGGATTTCACAATCGTAATCGTTTAACAACTCTACCCAGCGACGTTGCCTCATATTGAGTTGTTTTTGATCAAAAATATGCTGAAGACTCTTATGGTCGGTGTACACTGTACACTTGGTGCCATATAGATAGTGTCTCCGTATTTTAAGTGCAAAAACTACTGCTCCAAGTTCCAAATCGTGCGTCGTATAGTTCTTTTCATGAATTTTTAGTTGTCGTGAGGCATATGCGATAACTTTTGTGCGTTGTATTAATACACATCCTAAACCTTGGCGCGAAGCATCACAATAGATCACGAAATCATCATTTCCTTCCGGTAATGACAAAATGGGTGCAGACGTTAACTTCTTCTTTAATAACTGGAATGAGGATTCCTGTTCCGTGGACCAATCATACTTCTTTCCCTTTTGAGTCAATGCAGTTAAGGGTTTGGCGATTCTAGAGAAATCTTGAATGAATCTTCGGTAGTAACCAGCAAGACCTAAGAATTGGCGAATTTGTGTTGGAGTCTTCGGGGTTTCCCATTTACTAATGGCTTCGATCTTGGCAGGGTCAACTTTAATTCCATGTTTACTGACAACATGGCCCAAAAATTGTACTTCTTGTAACCAAAAATCACACTTCAAAAATTTTGCGTACAGTTCTTCTTTCTTGAGTATCTCCAGTACCAGTCTTAAGTGTTGTTCTTGTTCTTCCTTGTTCTTCGAGTAAATCAATATGTCATCGATAAAAACATTGACAAATTTGTCTAAATACGGTCTACAGATGCGATTCATTAGATACATGAATACTGCTGGAGCATTAGTCAATCCAAAAGGCATGACTAAAAATTCATAGTGACCGTAACCGGTTCTGAACGCGGTTTTAGGAACATCTTCTTCCTTCACTCTCAGCTGATGATATCCGGAGCGTAGATCAATCTTAGAATAAACACTTGATCCTTGCAATTGATCAAACAAATCATCAATCCTCGGTAATGGGTACCGGTTCTTGATCGTTAATTTGTTTAATTCTCGGTAATCTATGCACATTCTCATAGATCCATCCTTCTTCTTGACGAACAGAATAGGAGCACCCCAAGGTGAAAAACTAGGACGAATAAATCCACGGTCCGATAATTCTTGCAACTGGTCTTGTAATTCTTGCATTTCTGAAGGTGCAAGTCTATATGAAGATCGGGCTACAGGTGCAGCTCCTGGTATGAGATCAATCTAGAATTCTACACATCTGTGTGGAGGTAGCCCCGGTAATTCTTTTGGAAATACTCCGGGATATTCTCTTACAACCGGCATGTCATTAATGCTTCTTTCTTCAGTATCGATCTTCTTTATGTGTGCCAGAATAGCATAACAACCTTTTCTTATAAGTTTCTGGGCCTTCATACAGCTGATAAAGTTCAGCTTTGAGTTGCTCTTCTCCCCATAAATCATTAATGACGTTTCATCCTTACGAGGGATGCGGATTGCTTTCTCAGCGCAAACAACTTCCGCTCTTATTTTGGACATCCAGTCCATGCCAACGATTACGTCAAAACTTCCTAATTCTACGGGTATCAAATCGATTTTGAAGGTTTCACCAGCGAGATTTATTTCGCAACTATGGAAAATTTTATCGGCTTTTATCAGTTTACAATTAGCTAATTCAATAGTATATTTATCGTCTAGAGGTAATGATGCACATTTTAGTTTAGAACTAAAGTCTTTACACATATAACTTCTATCAGCACACGTATCAAACATAATAGAAGCTAGTTGATTATTAACGGTAAACGTACCCGTGACAAGATTAGGATCCTCACGTGCTTCACTGGTACTAACATTAAATGCCCTCCCACGTGCGGGTTCTTTGTTCTTCTCCTTATCAGGGCATTGATTTATAAAGTGACCAAGCTTCCCGCATCGAAAACATTTCTTGACATCGGTCGGTTTTGTCTTTACTTCAGAAACGGTGGCATAACAATCTTTCGCCACATGTCCTTTCTTGTTGCACTTATCACAGACCACTTGGCAATAACCTGCATGATGTGTGTAACATCTTTTGCAAAACGGATGGGGTCCCTTATAGTTTGGACTTGCAGTTGCCCCATCTTGTTTACCTTTAAAAGTTTCTTGTTTCTTCAGTTGAGTACTTTTGCCCTTATAGTCTTCCCATTTCCTCTTTCCTTCAGTTTTCTTGACTTCGGTAATTGGTGCCTTAATCGAACTCTCTGTGATTTGGTCCATGATTTGGTGTGCCATTGTCATGACTTCCTGCATCGTATTCGGTTTGGACGATGTAACATTTCCTTTGATATTGATTGATAAACCGTCAATATACATTTCTATCTTTCGTTTCTCGTTTGGCACCAATTCGGGAGACAACAAGGCTAGTTCCATGAAACACTTTTCATAGTTATTGAGATTCGCGCCGATAACCTTCAGATTACGTAACTCAGATTCCATTTTTCTTATCTCGTTTCGAGGACAGTACTCCTCGATTAGCATCTTTTTCAGTTCTTCCCAAGAGATATCATATGCCGTATCTATTCCTTCTGCTTTAGCATAATTGTTCCACCAAGTAAATGCACCATCTTGCAACGTGCACGAAGCATACTTTGACTTTTCTCCGTTTGCACAATTACTGATTTTGAAAACGGACTCCATCTTTTCAAACCATCCGGTTAGACCGACTGGTCCCTCGGTTCCACTAAACGTCTGTGGTTTGCATCCTTGAAAATTTTTGTATGAGCATCCGTTTGGTGAGTTTGTGTTTACGGCTGCTGCTTTGGCTGTTGCTTTTGCTGCCTCAGTTGTAGCAATTCTTTCATTCACATGTTTCTCGACTATTTCCTCAAACTCAGCATCCGACATTTGAGACATGTTTCTTCAATAAATACAACAGAGATAATTTAATCATATAGAATATTATAGGTAAAATGAGTTGTCAATAGTTAATCGTAGCATATTAATAATATGAACTAATTATTATAAAAAGCTTTTTCTTCTTATTAGCATTTTATAATTATTTCTAGGGTATTACCTACCTGTTAAGTTCATACATAATAGCTAGTACAAGGAATTAACTACTAAAATCCTAATAATGTTCCACTATGAAAAATTATAGCGAGTTACTACATTATTATGTAATAATAATAATAAGAAGTAGTAATAATACAAATAATCATTCCATGCATTTATTATTAATAAACCAAAATAATACAATACCATACAATACTGATATTTTTCATATGCTTATTTTACATAACAAGATAGAGTAGCACACATAAGCAATAGAATAGCGCATGGAAGATTTATGGTTGTCGTTTATTCAGAACTATCAGAAACTTCTTCCCATTTGGTTCTCTCTGCCAATTGTTTATGTGCACATGGTCCAACAGACATTCTGGCAGTGTATTTTATTTTTGGTTGGAGTTTTGAGGTACCCGTTGTCTCAGTGGGTTTAATACAATAAGGGTGGTTACGGATCGAATGGTCCTGTTCCTTTTTAATAATTAAGGACTTTTTATTATTGTGGTTGTTTTTATTATCTATAGCAAGTTGGAATTTATCCTTAGTGACCTCTTTTATTTCATTAGCAAAATCCTGCTCCTTACTGATTTCGTCTGATGACAAACTGTCTGAGTCATGTGTAGGAGAATATGATGACGAACTGCGAGAATATGTACCAGTGGTCATGAACCGAAATCTGCCAGGCGTAATCGGCACAACCCGCCCGTCGGCGGTATATCTGGACCAATGTCCATATTCGTTTAGAAATGGACGATCCTCGTTTACTCCAGGGATCATGGTCCATGCCAATGATACTGTGGCTCCGGAAAACTAAAGCTGGGTGGAGCTGGAACCTCCTCTGGGTTTACCGGGAGTTGAGATTCCCCGGCTAACACAATTTCTTCTTTAATAGGTATTGGAACGCCCTTTTCAGTTGTGGATATAATAGATTCAGTGTCCGATTCCGAGTCGTACAAAATGATAGGATTAGAAGAAGTCATCTATCACATAATTGAAACAACAATTACGTTAGCATATAAATATATCACATATAATGTTTTTGACCAAATAATAAGTAAAAATCAGTAAAAACAGATATGGTCATAGTCCAGACTCACTAATGCATCCTAACAATTACCAGTTAAACACACTAATGTAATTTCTGGTTCCCTATAACCTCAAGCTCTGATACCAACTGTAACGACCCGTCAAAATCGCTATTGACGCGGCACGTTAATCATTGATTCCACAGTGAGGTTTTGACCACTATATGATACGTTTTGATAAAATATTGCATTCATTAAAATAAGTGACTTTCTAAACATAGAAAGTTATAAACATGTGGATGAGTGCTTAGGTATAAGCAAAACCCCGAAATACATAAGTCTTTAATTTACAGGTTGACATCACAGTCCAATTATTTATTACACAACGCAGTTTTATTTTGAATGCAATAAACTTTGTACAAAGCATGAGAGACTCCATGCAGGCAACAAGCACATCACAGCGGAAGCATTCTAAGGACCTGAGAATAAAACATGCTAAAAAATCAACACGAATGTTGGTGAGTTATAAGTTTAATTGCTCGAGTCATAAACATATATAAAGATAGACCACAAGATTTCATCAAAAGTTTATCAATAGATTCTACGTAACAGAGCACCTTGGTAACTAAACTTAATGCTATAGCGATAATTACCCCATTCGTTTTAATACACGCAAACCAACATGTCTTAAACTCAAATAACATACGTCCGTTAAAAGGGTAGCGCTCTAGCTCGGACGGGGATGTCACGCCCTATGGATCCATATACAATTATTCGCGCCCACCAGTCCATATCCTATGTACTGGCAGCTACTAGTTACCAAAGCTAAGGGATTTTCGGTTTAACTCAGTGTAGAATTTAGTATGTACTTGTGTCTTATTGCGTTTAAAATAATTTGCATGTATTCTCATCCCAAAAATATTTAAAGTATTTAAAAAGGGAGACTATAAACTCACAGTTCAATATTGCGATTCAATATTGTAGGCAAATTGCGTAGACTTTATGATGGTAGACGACTGTATGGTTGGCCTTGGATTCAAGAACAATACCCCGAATAATACCCAATATTTCCTTAGCTTAAAGCGGTTTGAAACCCGAATTAAAAACACCCTCGTATATACCTTATTATTATTAAACTTAAATTTAAAATTATAATTATAATATAAATATTAATATTGAGAGATAATTAAGTGTGAAAAAACTTCGTCGAACAAACTGCGTATTTATATTACTTTTCGATTTACTGTAGCTCATGCGATCGCATGAGTTTTCAGTGTTTTTGCCATGCGATCGCATGGCCGCCTTTTCCGTTTTTGTTTGCTAGTTCGTCGACATCAAATAGTGTTTACTGTAGAAAATAGTGTACTGTAGCAAATAGTGTTTTACTGTAGCAAACAGTGTGTTACTGTAGCAATAGTGTTTACTGTAGCAATAGTGTTTACTGTAGCACTGTAGCACTGTAGCAAAATACGGTTTCACTGTAGTAAATAGTGTTTTACTGTAGTAAAGTAATTTTTTCTGTAGCAAATAGGGTTTTACTGTAGGAAAGTCGTTTTTACTTGTACATATATATATACATACATATAATTGTTCATGAATCGTCGAGAGTAGTCAAAGGTAATTGTATATATGAAACAGTTCTAAAATTTTGATACTCAATCTAACAGACTTTGTTTAACGTGACAAAATAATAAATCGTATAGAGAATTGGTTTAAATTAGTCGAAATTTTCCGGGTCATCACAGTAAGACATTGCAAGGAGCCCAACTTAAATACACTACCACCGAGAAGGAACTCCTGGCAATTGTCTTTTCGTTTGATAAATTCTGATCCTATTTGGTACTCGCAAAGACGGTTGTCTATACAGACCATTCAGCATTAAAGTACTTGCTTACTAAGCAAGATGCTAAACCCCATTTAATACGTTGGGTCTTTCTTTTGCAAGAATTTGACATTGATATTAAAGACAAAAAGGGGGCCAAAAACCTAGCTGCCGATCACCTTTCTCGCCTAGAGAACCCGAATCTTGAGGTTCTCCATGAGACTGTTATCCAAGATAACTTTTCGGACGAAAATCTCATGAAAATTGAGAAAATTGATGATCTTTGGTTTGTTGACATTGGCAACTATCTTGCGGGTGGATTCCTAGAAACCGGTATGTCACACCAAAAACGAAAGAAATTTTTCAGTGACTTAAAATATTATATTTGGGAAAACCCGTATCTCTTCAAACGGTGTCCCGATGGGATAATCCGTCGATGTGTCTCTGGGGAAGAATGCAATCAAATTCTTCTCCAATATCATCTTGTTCCCACTGGTGGACATTTTGGATCCCAAATCACGGGGAGAAAAGTCTATGAGGCCGGTTTTTATTGGCCTACCATCTTTAAAGATGCCCACCGTATATGTAAATCATGCGATTCTTGCCAAAGGGCAGGAAAGATTAGTCAAAGAGACGAAATGCCTCAAAACATAATCCAAGTTTGTGAGGTTTTCGATATTTGGGGCATTGATTTCATGGGACCATTCCCAAAATCTCATTCCAAACAATACATACTCGTTGCCGTTGACTACGTATCAAAATGGGCTGAGGCAAAGGCTCTCCCCACAAACAATGCACGAGTCATTGTAACTTTTCTTAAAGACCTTTTTGCCTGGTTTGGTACCCCAAAGGCTTTAATTAGTGATCGTGGTACCCATTTTTGCAACACTCAATTAGAAAAGGTGTTAAAACGATATGGGATAACCCATAAAATTTCTACATCTTATCACCCACAAACAAGTGGGCAAGTTGAAAATACGAATCGGGCACTTAAAAGGATCCTTAAGAAAACGGTTGGATCCAATCCTAAGGTGTGGTCAACGAAGCTTGACGATGCTTTGTGGGCATTTAAAACCGCCTACAAAACTCCTATTGGAACCACACCTTACCGCCTAGTCTATGGGAAGGCATGTCATCTCCCTTTGGAGATAGAGTACAAATCACATTGGGCTCTTAAGACTTGAAATCTCGATCTTGAAGACGCGGGAAACCTTCGTTTAAACCAACTAAATGAGTTGGATGAGTTGAGACATAACGCCTATGAAAACTCGCTCATATACAAGGAAAAGACCAAAGTTTGGCACGATAACCGTCTTAAGAATCCGAAAGATTTTAAAGAAGGTGATCGTTTTTTACTATTCAACTCACGATTTAAACTTTTCCCTGGAAAACTCAAGTCCCGATGGATGGGACCATTTGTTGTTAACAAGGTTTTTCCGTATGGAACGGTGGAATTACGAAATGCGAAGGGTGATACGTTTAAGGTAAACGGACACAGGGTCAAACTATATGTTGACGGACCCATGAACATTGAAGATGAGGTAAAACTCATTTTCAACCCCAAAGCTACCTAAGTTTGGGGGAAGAGTCGGGTGAAGCGACTCGTGTTTTTAAAACCTTCACAAATGTTAAAAATAGGTTTTTGTGTGAATTACATGATTTTTAGTGATTTTAATTTTTGTTGAATGCCATTACGTTCACCAATCTGTTACCAACCTCACTGTACTGACCAAACGCGAAAAAAATAGTTGAAAACCACTATGCGCGCCGCGCACCCCTAAGATGTGCGCTCAGCGCACTTTGCAAAAACTGGGTCAGAAGGTTTTTAAGCTCAGATCGCTAGTGCGCGCCGTGCACCCAGAAGTGTGCGCTTGGCGCACTCTTAAATATTGCTCGGATCTGCTTCAAATTTTTGTGGAGCCCACGATTTTATCTCCTCTTTACAACCACATACTCGTTTTTCACTCACTCCTCACCCAAAAGTGCAGATTCATTCTCTCTTTCAATCTAAAACACTCCAAACCCTAATTTCAATCCTTCCAATTTTAACCAATTCTTCTCAAATTAAAGCCTAAATCAAGATGCCTAGGGTATGTTCATATGATTCCACTTAATTTTCTTTCCAATACTTCGATTTCATGCTTAATTTTTCGAATTGCTTAAGAAATTTATGTGGGTTTTCTTGAATTGATAATTGTTCTATACATTAACATGCTTTAGGTTGTTATAATTGCCTTGTATGCCTTGAAATCATATTACATTGTGTTTTTAGGGTATATTTATGATTCTAGGGTTTATGTAAAATTTAAATCCGAATTTTGGCTTTGAATTTGGTTGAATTTGGTAATTAGCAAAGTGTTTGTGAATGTTTGAGATAATTTTTGTACTTCATAAGTATGTATCACATTTTGAGCATAACATGGTTCATGTTTTGGAAATCTAACATATTTTGGTTCTTAATTGTTATAAATACTTGAAAATTATTAAGTTTCCATTACTTTGTGTCTAATGTGATAGTTTGAGGGATGAGAATGATATGAGGTTCATGTTTGGTTTCTAAAACGCTAGACTAGTTATGTTAATCTTGGATCTTCTGAGAAATTGTTCATATGAATGATTAACATGATTATGTGCTATATGTATTTTTGAACATATACTTGATTTATGATGAACTCACACTAATGCACACTATTGTCTATGCGCATCTTTTGTTTTGGTGTATGTTTTATGTGTGCAGTACAACTTTAGATCACGGGCAAGTCAACAACAAGAAGAACCTTCCCATCGATACCGAGAAGAACAAGATTCTTCGGATGAACAAAATTCTCCACCAAATGAACGACAATCTTCACCCTAAGGATCACCGGATAAAAATGATCCAAGGGTTTGGTTAGCTTATGTATGGGATCATTCGGATTACGCAAGTGCATATAATTGGGTAGCGAACAAAACATGTGATGCCACTTGGTATTTTGACCCGGCTCCATTGGTTGAAGCAAGGGAATATGATAGAGTGTCAAGAATGTTGGAGGTTAAATACCGGCTTTTAACTGGCAGGCTAATAACAGTCAGGGCATGGGAAAGAATTATGGGATTCAATGATATCATATACCCGGAATTATGCAAAGAATTCATAGCATCCTTACGTTTTGATCTCATTATGGACCCGACAAATCAAAATTTCATGAGATTTCATTTAGGTGGGATCGATTGGGCACTTAGTCAAATTGAGTTGACCCGACTATTTGATCTGTATATCGAGCTAGATGATGCCCAACTAAATGCTTACTTACGGTCAGTCGAGTATTATGATGATTCTTATGATCCACACCCATTTTGGAACGATATGAGCGACATTCAATTCTCCTCTAGCCGAAGCAAGTTCACCGATATAAATGATAAAGACAAAGGAATGCTTCATTGACTAGTTGCATGTACGTTTAATGCAAGAAAACATGGCACAAATAAGGTAACACGTCAAGATGTTTTTCTTGTAGACAAAATCTACAACCAAAGTAGTGTCGACATTTCATCCACTTTGGCAGATTATCTTGACAACTCGCGGGGAGATAGAGGGTTGAATCAGATTGTTGGTGGGCATTACATCACCCAAATTGCCAGGCATTTTGGTGTCGATTTCTCTCGATTGATTCCAAACAGTACAACAATGAAGCCTTTAAGCAATACTTATTATCTGAATGCAGAATTTTGGAGCTACAACAATCATCAAAGGCTTATTCCATTTGTCCCGAGGGTAAATGAACCACCACGTGCCCATGATCATGAAGCGGGTGGTAGCGGTGTTGGAAGAGATGAAGCGGGGGAAGAGGTTCGCATGGAAGAACCTGAAACTGAAGAAGAGTTACCACAAGCTCAAAGGCGAAGGCGTAGGCGGACACAAAGGTCAAGGGAAGAAGAGTTGGAGGAAGTGATTTCCGGTTTTCATGATATGAGGGTAGGTTATCAACACAGGGATAACCAATATGAGGAACAAAGTCAACAATTTAACCAATATCATGAAGAACAACGCGATCATAATAGGGCGGTAAGGTATGACCAAAGGTGGGGGAATTACAGGGGCGATTGGCTTCGCCGTAATGTTGGTTTATATATGCAAAACCCACAAGAATATTATGCTACTTCCTACCAACATCCGACCTACTACAACACCACAAACCGAATTTCGAGTCCTCCGTTATATGAGGAACAGGCGGCCATGCAAGATGCTCAAAGACGCTTTGAGGAGCAATACCCGCAGGGAAGACCTAGGAATGATGGTTCGGGAACCTACTCCGACTGGCCTTTTGGTAACTTCTTTGGTGACACTTAGAGGGCTCATGTGCCCTATTTGGTAATATTTGGTAAGATTTGGTAATTTTTCAGAATTGTTTCTTTTAAGACAATGGTATGTAATAATTAGAATATTTATGTTGTACGCTTGACATTTGTGGTGGTTGTGTTTCATACACCACTTTTATCTATTCTATTTTGTGTGTTTGTTTATTTCTTATTGTTAAGGTTTAGTGATGCTGGCATTAAGTTCAGCGAAGTACAATCAATTAGGAATTTGTGATAGAGATCAAGGAATGAACGATGTTCTTATGCTGGCATTAAGTTCAGCGCCATCGCTCACCTACATTTCACGATCTCCGGCTTTATGCCAAGGTTTTTCGAACTCTTTTCACACTAATGCCCTCGCGAATTTTTAAATTATTTCTGATTTTAAGTAATGAGGGCCTTACTTAATCTTAAGTGTGGGGGAGGGGGAAATTCTCTCGGATATGCAATACAACTTGGCTTATTGTCGCATTTTATGAAAAAATTTTAAATTTTAGAACTAAAAGTATTAGCAAAAAAGCCAAGTGTGGGGGATGTCACCAATCTTTTCGAATTATTATCACAAATTTTTGCAAAGTTAAAACGATTAAAGTACTTTTGGCTTGGAAATAAAAGAACTAAAAATCACTAAACGAAAAGGATGAATAACGACACACTTGCTAACTTATGTTAGAAGATGTAGTCCAGAACAGCTGTAGGTTGACGAAAAAACTTGAAAAGTCATCTCTATCATCAGCTGCTCAGCATCAAACAGGGTTTTTGGTGGTCAGACTTATCCTAACCATGAGATGGATCTGTCTCGTACAATGGGGGGGGGGCACATTGCAAATTAGCTTTTAAGACTAATGTATCTAATCCCCAGATGGATGATCTCCGTAAAGATCAAACGCATCTATGTTTGACCGAGGTCAACATACATATGCCATAACAAATTGAGGTGTGCAAACTCATGGTTCACCGATGATATTTGGACACGATATAAGTTTCTTCTAAAACTTATGCTATTTTATGAACTATATTGTGTAAAACTATTTTTTTGGGCATTCGGTTAAGAGTTCCATGATACTACAATCATGGGGGCGGATAGCTTGCTAATCGCCGACTGAGACTTCGGTTTTCAGTTACCCTCGACCAGAATTTGAGGTTAAAACTGAAAAACATGTTTAGTTTAAAAACTAACATTGACATTTTCAAAATCTTAAAATGTTTTCTCAAAGATCCAATTTTCCCTAAGGATCCAAACTTTTAAAAAAGAACTTTCACCAAAGTTCGTCTCTCCCAAATAAATCCAAATGTGTGCGTGTGTTCCTTAAATTGTGTGTGTACCTAAACGAGTGTGTATTCCAATGGTGTAAACTTGTGTACTATATCGTGTGAGTGTGTATTCCATTTGTGTTTTATGGGTTTCATATAGCGTGAGTTTGTGTGTGTTTTGCGTGATTCGTGTGATTCGTGTAAATTGTACTTCAAATAATGCGTGTGATTCATTTATGTTTGTGTTTCGTATATGAATGATTAGAACAAGACTTGCTTGAGGACAAGCAAAAGTTAAGTATGGGGGATTTTGATATTACTCCAATTAGTCATATCTTTAGTCGTAATATCACATCCTATTGTTGTTTATTTCATATGAAAACATAGTAAATCCGTTTGTATTTATTAGTATTGTAATATAGTCTAGAATCATTGTAAACTTGAAGAAATATGAAGATATTGTATGGTAACAGCTCAGAGATCGAAAACGAGACCAGAAACCCAAAGACAGAAGAGTGCGCTCAGCGCACCCCAAAATGTGCGCTCAGCGCACATTATATAAATTTGATCAGATGATTTCTTGACCAAAACCAAAGTGCGCCAAGCGCACATTTTGATGGCACGCGCTGCGCACAGTGGTGTGCTCAGCGCACCCATACGCGCACTTTTGACAAAAAAGCAGATTTGAACGTGCGTAGTCAAGCTGTAAAGTATAAAGTGAAGTAGGTGAGAGTGCGCTCGGTGCACCCTTACTGTGCGCGCCGCGCACAGTGCTTTTCACCAACCTTTCAGCTTATTTAATTCCATTTCCAGTTTCATTTGAGAGGTACCAGTTTCCTTTCTGCTCAGAGACAAAAACATACGATTCAAAGCAGTTCCTAGGCTTATCAAAGTGCATCTAAGCACTCAAATCATTGAAGAATCCAAGATCATTCAAGAGCTTCACCCAAGATTACTCCTAAAAGGTTAATCTTGTATTTACAATGAATTCTATCTTTGTTACTGTTATGTTTAAGTTTTCAAGCATGATTGTTGGCTAGTCCATTTTATGTTCATCTAGATAAATAACCGAGATGTTGAATGTTTACTATTGATTGATTGTAATTATGCACGATAGTTTGATGTTTGAATACAAGAACCATTCTTGTTAAGTTTAATCCTTTTGATTCAATTAGTTGATATGTTCATTTGATTAAGAAACATCATCTTGTTAAGTTAATGTATTGATTTACACCTAGTGACATGTGTTTATCCATCTTTTACCAAAAGGGATAAGTTGAGTTCAAATGGTTAATTTACATAAGAATGTAAGAACGACTCTTGTAGATACTTTGGAATAGCTTAATAAGTATGTGTAATTGTCTAGGAGAATGACCAATTCCTTAGAATCTATTATACACACTTTTAACTACCTAGTTACATCAATTAACATGTGTTAGTGATTTGCCTTATCTAGTGACGTTTATAGGGATCTTATTATAACACTTAGTTAATTGTTTGGGTTGGGTGAATTGAGCATTTTACCAGACTAAGGGAATGAACTAAGTTAAACCTTTATTTGATATAGGAGTGGATCATGTACAACACACCATTGACTTGATCATTCTTCAAGTCTTCAAACTAGTTGAATTAGTTGATTACAAATAGGAGGTCTTATATGTCAAGAACATCACTTGCGTCGTGTAATTCCGTTGGAGTGTTTGCGCAAGACTATTCTTGGTGAACCAATTAATTAGTTCTCGTGCATAACCAATCAATCCGATCTTAATCCTAAATAACATTCAACATTAAGGGTAAAAAGTCTAGATGAGCATATTTCTTTAATTTGAATTCAAAACTATATTTCTGTTTTCATAAACTAAAAATACCAAAAATATTGTCTTTTTAATCTCATTCATCACTTGATTCGCCTATCGTAAAAGGGCAAACCAAAATATATCTTGTACTTGTAATTTTCTTAGATAATCACAATTTAGTCTATAATCCTAATTTGATTTAGATACTGTCCTTGGAACGATACACGGATTTTACCTTTTATTATACTACTACACGATCGGGTACACTGCCCGTTAGTGTGTAGCAATCTCTAATCGGTATTTTTCTATACTATTTCATACGATAATTCATATACCACGTTTTGCACATCATATATAGTTGTTTATTATCCTTAAACTGACCAACAGTTCTCCAGTTTACCTGTGATAACAAAGTGTCCATCAAATTTGATGAATTTAGTTTTTTTTTCTTTTTTGTAAGATTATTGTACTCGCCAACTTCTTCTAGTTTTGACAGTGCGGGTGACCTATACCCTATTACAAAACCTATCTCACAACACATCCATAAAGCTCTTCTGACCACGATATCAACACGTTGGGCATCCCAGGAGTGATCTGTTACGTCACCTTATTTCTAGTCACGCTATTCGTTGTACTAAAGATAAATCTCTCGTGCTCTGTCATGCTTGTCAACTTGTCAAGCACACGAGACTTCCTATCTCTCCTTATATGTCTAAAGTTAATAGTATTTTTGACATTGTGAACTTGGATTTTCCACTCCCGAGTCTCAGTGGAGAAAAATACTATGTTATCTTTTATATCATTTTTCGCATTATTTATGGGTTTGTCATCTACATAATACATCTTATGCATTTGCTAAATTTGTACATTTTTGTTTATTCGTTAAAACACGGATTAATTGTGACATTAAAGCTTTCCAATGTGACCATGTGTAACACCCTAGGCAAATCTCACATCGCCCACGAACATGAGTGATCATGGGATTATAAGGTAATACTCACGCTTAAATGACACAACGCGTTTTGGGATCACAGGCTGAGTAGAAGTGCGAGTACGTTATGGTTAAGCGTGCTCGGGCGAGAGCACTACCAGGATGGGTGACCTCCTGGAAAAGTGCTTCTCGTGTGTGGTCGCCAAGAAAAAGCCGTGCGCCTGCGGGCAAAGCGGACAATATTGTGGTCATGTTAAGCTGGGTGTTACAGAATGGTATCAGAGCCACTCATGTGTCGTCGGGGGTGGTGGGGCAAACCTCATCGAGGATGATGAGTCCCTAAGGGGGGGGGGGGGTGAATGTAACACCCTAGGCAAATCCCACATCGCCCACGAACATGAGTGATCATGGGATTATTAGGTAATACTCACGCTTAAATGACACAACGCGTTTTGGGATCACGGGCTGAGTAGAAGTGCGAGTACGTTGTGGTTAAGCGTGCTCGGGCAAGAGCACTACCAGGATGGGTGACCTCCTGGGAAAGTGCTTCTCGTGTGTGGTCGCCAAGAAAAATCCGTGCGCCTGCGGGCAAAGCGGACAATATTGTGGTCATGTTAAGCTGGGTGTTACATGGAAGTAGCAGAGGTACCAGCATCCATAATGGGTTTCGTAGAACCAGTAGCAGCAGTAGGTGACTATGCAATAGGTAAAGAATCAGCATATGCAGCACCTCTAAAGAAAGTATCTGGTGTTGAATCAGAAACCTGTAGATTACCAGCGGGATCCACAGTAATAAATTGTCTCGATTGAAGATCAAAAACACCTGGAATACTAATAGAACCAGTGACAACATCGGATGACTGCTCAGTAGATGGAATAACAGTAGTAGCAGCATCAGTATCCACATCCAGAACCTCCTTAACAATGTTATCAATAACCTTTTCGAGGACTGGAGGAGGTTCCATTATCATATCATCAACCACTTCAGAATCAGTGGTTGAAGTAGCAATACCAGAGACAGGATGTAACAACCCAAACCAAACCGCGACCAGAATACAAAATAAAAAAAAAAATTGCTGTACAGAGAAGTGGCGCGGTGCGCCAGGATGGCCGCGCGGCGCGCCATTCGGGCCTGTCCGGAAAGTTTCAAAATGCGAAAAAGATCGACCAGTTCCCGACATTTTTAGACGACACGCTTTTAACCACACATTCAAATATGTAAAACTAACACAATTCAAACGTAAAATAAGTTTTACAAAGCGGGGCCCACTTCAGCCGTTTTACGAGTTTAATACAAAATATGAGTTTCGACCGCCAAAAAGTTTAAGTACCAAACTACACTACGAGCATGGCGTTTGGGATTAAACTACCCAAGTCTCGGTCAAACTCCAAGAACTAACACTTCCAAAAAGCGTCCCCTAATCAACAAGCGGGATCTCTAATCCATGATAATGCCCTTACTCTTGTCCACAACCGAACCTATAAAAATAGTAAACAACGAGAGGGTAAGCAAAGCTTAGTGAATGCAATAATTATACGAATACATATATAATTATACCTACTTGCATACACTTACACAAACTGCAAAAATGCTAATAAACACAATTAGCTTATCGTCGCAATAACAAGCTATAAACCTCCAATACCACAAGTTAGCATAACAACCGCATATAAATATAACTCGAATAATATAATATGCTTACCACACAAATAACCATGGTTAACCAATAGTACAAGGGAACGGCGCTCGCGAAAACGCCATCGGTGTTCACAACATCCGTTAGGGCACTTAACACCTCGCACCACTAACCCCTAGGGTGGCACCTTAACACCTCGGCACATCACCCCGAGTGGCATCTTAACACCTCGATGCATCACTCATTAATTTACGAAGTGGTGTCTTAACACCTCGAAACTACACTCCTAGGTGGCATCTTAACACCTCGATGCTACACCCGAGTGGCATCTTAACACCTCGATGCTACACTCTTCACGTGAAACATGGTGTCTTAGCACCTCGACACTACACATTTCACGCTACAACAAATAGATACATTATATACATACGCATATAATTATTCCACTCACCTCAAAGTCTTGTGAAAATATACCCGAGCTTGCGAAACCTCAAAGTAACGTACCTATCACATTATACATATAATCAAACGCAAACTCAAGTCTGTCAACCAAACCCTTTCACCATTCTAAGCCATTTTGACCCAAGGTGCAATTTCAACCCATTTGCACCCTTAACCCTAAATTGGGTCAACAAACCCAAAACCCTAATCATTCGTCAAGATGGGTTTAAAACACACTTAGGTCACAAGGCTAACTCGTTTTCATACTTGCTAGGCCGCTTAGGTCATTAAAGACTCATTTGACCCATTTCAAAGTCAACACACCCATTTGGGTCATCCATACCCAATAACACCCATTTACATATCATTAAAGTGTTCTAGTACTTTAACTAACCAATTAAGTTCATAATCATCAATCTAACACTTGAAAACCCTAGTTAGTCATCTTTGAGTCTTCATGACCCAAATTCATCCAAAAACACCCCATTCACCCACAAATGGGTTTTAAGTTCATCATTAACCCTAACTCTAACCCTTTCACAAATTAAACAAGGAAATCAAAATTAGAGCATACCACTATGATCAAAACGTAGCTAGAGGAAAGATGAACAACTTTAATACCCGCACTTTGATCCGAAATTGCCTCCTTCTTCCTTGATTCATGCTTTCCCTCACTAAGAATCTCTCTCTCTCTAGAAACTAAATTGGAAGAAGTGAAGTAGATGAAAATGGAGTTATGAGGCTCCCCAAAACTAATCTAGGGCCTTAAGGTCGGCCCTCAAGTGAATTTACCCAATTGCCCTCAAAATATCTAATTAAAAACAAAGTGAGCTGTCAGCCCGTAATGGCGCGGCGCGCCATAAGGTCGCGCGGCGCGCCAAATGCCCAGTTCAGCTTCTTTTGCCTTTTAATTAAATACAACCTAAACCCCACAACTTGAATAACTTATACACACATAAGTACAATAAAATATTCGGGTCTTACAACTCTCCCCCACTTAGATTGGATCACGTCCCCGTGATCCGCACCAAATACTAGAAGTTAAGCACTCTACCTTGAACATTTCCGTCTCCAATGCGGAATTACACTTGTAGCAATCACTCATCTGGGTTCTTACTTCGTACACTAACGCATCATAATACAACAACCGTACTTCACACTTCCATTCGATCAAAATTCTCACCACTCACTCGGAAATAAACCGTGAAAACATCATAATATATCTTTCCAAAAGCCATAGCACTCCATCATTTCACGATATCGGGTAATCAACCCACGAGACCCAATAACTACAACCGTTTGCTCTTATGCCGAGTATCCAAACTCGTACCCTACACTCCACAATCGTCCTAAAAGTAGTACAATCCACCGACAATCATTGTCGTCACGCCTATCAATCGTGGAATGTTCGGGAATCATCCCGAAACTTTTCAAAAATCTCTCGTATCCCTCTATCGGGAACTTCGCCATACCGTCTCACGTCGCTAACTACCTTCGCAATTAACTCCAAAGTCCAACTTGGGACTTTTTCGAAGACCATCGAAGCTTTCCTTTCCTAAATGAGTGACACCCGTTCGCTCATCACGTCTACTAGATAGGAACTTTTCCGCATTCTCCGGCGTTGGTCATACTAAATAATCCTTCCAAGGACTCGCTATAAGATATTCGAACCTCGGTCTTTCAAATCATTTGAGTGTCAACGCTCGCTAAACATCACACTATACCACCGTTGTAAATTCGAGTTTCTCACCGGTACCCAAAATCAAAGCAATCACATCATCGGGGTCAAAATTTACACTAGTAGGTATAAGGAGGCACCTGACGTTGTGTTATCCAACTCCGATTACTAACACCGAGTCTCCCAGACTCGACCCTTACGGGGTCTACTCCTGATGTCACACGTCACCTAACTACACGCGGTCACACAAATCTAACGAACCTTATGGCTCGACACCCATGACTTCCTAGCGGCACCTGCTAGTCACTATCCACTTAAGCCGCATAGCTAGTCTACTTATATTCCATCTCAACACTAAGGAGGCGCTTGGAACACCAAGGCTTACACCTTTCCAACTTGGTCCTAACCATTAACCCGGTTACCTACATACATAAGGATAGTTAACCACCAAGACTCTACTCGCACACGAACGCGATTAACGAAAATGCCTCTAGAACGGCACACCGCGTACACCCCCAAAATCATAAAAAGAAAAGAGTGGTCGTCAAGAGCGTACAACACTCGCCACACAATCACAAAACCGCCATTGAAATCGAATCGTCAATTAATCATTAATTCGAAGATTATTCCAATAACTAAATACACACTTGCACGCATTCCGAAACGTGCAATACACACAACATCCGAAGTCTATAATGATCACTTAGAATACGCGAAGTCGTCACGTATTCTTCCAACTTCTCTAGGCAATCATTCTCTAAGAGTCAACATTAATAACCAAATTGTCACCCGCAATTTACTAAAGTCCACAATTCCGAGCACAAAGTTTGCTCAATCCCTTATATCGGGAAGAACTTAACCGATCTCGTGCCAAGATATCAATCCCCTAGCGTACCCTTACCAAGTACAATGCTAAAAACCACCAAGTCTCAACCTAATGTCAACAACCCAAAAGATGAAGGCCAAGTAGAAATGAATCCTTACGGATAACACCTTCCACCTAACACCCCTCTTAGTATGCATACACGGCTAATACGCATCTATCGCAAATATTTTATCAGAACACGGCTATTGTATCACTAGTCACACAACATGGTCCTCATGACCGAACCACCGGCGTATACAACCAGTAGTTTTCAATACTAACAATAAGAAGGTTATTCAATACAAAACTCAAGGTGTACAAAAACGGCTATCGTGATATATCCGTAGTGCGCAAAAATGGCTATTGCAACACTACCAACAATATGTGAGTGAAACACGGCTACCGCACTATTAATACCAATGTGTGAGTAAAACCGACTATTACTCACAACCATGTGCACAAAATGGCTTTGTGCACAATTCCTACAGGCAATTAAAATCGTAAATATACAAGTAACCGTTCCTCCCGAGAGCCGCTTGCCATCCATCACAACCAAGGGTGGTAACGAAGAGTTAATCCTTCCGGATATCCCTCATCACCTATCACAAGTCAAACGCGGTCAACAGAGAGATGACCCCAAATAAACACATATATCTAATTTCCTCGTAGTACACAAAATGGCTATTTTGTAACTACTACCCAAAGTATACGACAATGAGGCATCGTACCCATTCTCAAATCCCATTACGCTTCCTCGGTAGGAATATAAATCCTAATAAAGTCGACACAATTTCTTTGATGTAACACTACCAACTTCCCAACGTAGAACCTCGTTCCTAAATCAAATCGTCAAGATTACAAAGTCAAACGATTTCGCCATTTACCGTCGTACACGACCATACTTGGCGTCGGTCCCTCTTCCTGAATTCTCGAGAGCTCAATTCGATAATAATAAATACTAACGTCTACCGTCACCCGATTGCGCCACTAAAGTGATGACACAATGTCAACATAACACGTATCCTTTTAGAACGAAATTACCGCTACCCGCAAGGTAGACTTTTCCAACTATCAAATCCTTTCTACCCGTTACCACTACGAAAGCATCCGGTCAACGATACACACATGCTCTCAAGGATTTCACCCACTTCACTACAAACGCGAACACGCGCTCATAACCTAACGCCAAAGTTCGTTCTCATGGCTTAGTGGATTCATTTACCCTATCACTAAGAAATGCTTGGTTGCACCAAGTCTTACGCCCTCGTCCGTCAATACAAATGTCATCATAGGGTGTTTCCATTAGGAATGTCACCCGTATCAATACTACGTATTACCACTATGCATTCGTCCCCAGGGCGCGTTTCCACGAGTCAACGACTCAGGCGCTACCCTGGTGCACTATCATCAAAACCATCAACAAACCGAATCTTCACCGAGTTCACTTGAGTCTAAATAGATCTCGAAGCAAAGTTTAAGTCCCTAATACATACACGAATCCATCGGCACAAATAAACAATAATAAGGCATATTTGTACCAAAGACGAAAATACCTGAAACATCATCGTTGGACCCTTGCGCTCCACTGATCATCAGATAGTCACGCTCTAACCTCCTAACCCGATCTACAAACGATTCGGAACACTCCGACTTACGGTGTCCCTTCTTTTGGCAAATAAAGCACTTGATCGTGCTTAAAGGTACACTCATACAATCCCGTGCAAAATGACCTCGTCCTCCACACTGAAAGCACGTAGGCCCATAACCTGTCTTACTCCTCTTCTTCACTTTTTCAACACCTCCGGGCGTACTTCTCGCCCTGTTACTAGGAGCACCTCTTGATTCTAACTTTCTCTTACCCAAAGAGTGATCAACAAATTTTGAAGCATGAGATTCAATCCCCATAGTTGCTCCTTCGTCACCGTCACCTTGAGGTTTAGGAAACCTCTTTTCTAACTCTTCCTTCACGACCTTAGGCACTCGGTCTCGAACCATCTCGGTTACTATTCCCTCGAACGACTCTTGGAGAACTTGCTTAACCTTGTTGGCGAAAATAAAGATATAGCGTTCGAACTCCGCCTCAATCCTTAATGTTAACTCATCCTTCCCCTCATGAATAGGCGCGTCCGTTCCGATTCCATCTTCCGTCTTCATTCTAAAGAATGCATATAGATTAAACAACGAAACGAAAAGGAACGACATACATATACCACACCGCCCCATCTTGGTTGATACTCGTCGTACATTTCTTGTTTGACACATCTTGACCCGTAACAATGGTAGCTAATTATTGTTACGCGAGCACGTCGCATTAACTTGCTAGTACAACGTCTATCTCGCTTGATGATTGCTAAAACAACACAAAACGATTAGTGCAAGGTTAGTTCACATAGACCTAAGAACTAACCATATCTCCGGTCCGACCCGTCTCCTACAAGTCCCGCAAAAAGCGCATACACATTAAAGTCTAAGTCTAGGCACCTATCTCAAGTCGCCTAAATCCCTAAGACCATGTTCTGATACCACTTGTAACAACCCAAACCAAACCGCGACCAGAATACAAAATAAAAAAAAATTGCTGTACAGAGAAGTGGCGCGGCGCGCCATTCGGGCCTGTCCGGAAAGTTTCAAAATGCGAAAAAGATCGACCAGTTCCCGACATTTTTAGACGACACGCTTTTAACCACACATTCAAATATGTAAAACTAACACAATTCAAACGTAAAATAAGTTTTACAAAGTGGGGCCCACTTCGGCCGTTTTACGAGTTTAATACAAAATATGAGTTTCGACCGCCAAAAAGTTTAAGTACCAAACTACACTACGAGCATGGCGTTTGGGATTAAACTACCCAAGTCTCGGTCAAACTCCAAGAACTAACACTTCCAAAAAGCGTCCCCTAATCAACAAGTGGGATCTCTAATCGATGATAATGCCCTTACCCTTGTCCACAACCGAACCTATAAAAATAGTAAACAATGAGAGGGTAAGCAAAGCTTAGTGAATGCAATAATTATACGAATACATATATAATTATACCTACTTGCATACACTTACACAAACCGCAAACATGCTAACAAACACAATTAGGTTATCGTCGCAATAACAAGCTATAAACCTCCAATACCACAAGCTAGCATAACAACCGCATATAAATATAACTCGAATAATATAATATGCTTACCACACAAATAACCATGGTTAACCAATAGTACAAGGGAACGGCGCTCGCGAAAATGCCATCGGTGTTCACAACATCCGTTAGGGCACTTAACACCTCGCACCACTAACCCCTAGGGTGGCACCTTAACACCTCGGCACATCACCCCGAGTGGCATCTTAACACCTCGATGCATCACTCATTAATTTACGGAGTGGTGTCTTAACACCTCGACACTACACTCCTAGGTGGCATCTTAACACCTCGATGCTACACCCGAGTGGCATCTTAACACCTCGATGCTACACTCTTCACGTGAAACATGGTGTCTTAGCACCTCGACACTACACATTTCACGCTACAACAAAAAGATACATTATATACATACGCATATAATTATTCCACTCACCTCAAAGTCTTGTGAAAATATACCCGAGCTTGCAAAACCTCAAAATAACGTACATATCACATTATACATATAATCAAATGCAAACTCAAGTCGGTCAACCAAACCCTTTCACCATTCTAAGCCATTTTGACCCAAGGTGCAATTTCAACCCATTTGCACCCTTAACCCTAAATTGGGTCAACACACACTAAAACCCTAATCATTCATCAAGAGGGGTTTAAAACACACTTAGGTCACAAGGCTAACTCGTTTTCATACTTGCTAGGCCGCTTAGGTCATTAAAGACTCATTTGACCCATTTCAAAGTCAACACACCCATTTGGGTCATCCATACCCAATAACACCCATTTACATATCATTAAAGTGTTCTAGTACTTTAACTAACCAATTAAGTTCATAATCATCAATCTAACACTTGAAAACCCTAGTTAGTCATCTTTGAGTCTTCATGACCCAAATTCATCCAAAAACACCCCATTCACCCACAAATGGGTTTTAAGTTCATCATTAACCCTAACTCTTACCCTTTCACAAATTAAACAAGGAAATCAAGATTAGAGCATACCACTATGATCAAAACGTAGCTAGAGGAAAGATGAACAACTTTAATACCCGCACTTTAATCCGAAATCGCCTCCTTCTTCCTTGATTCAAGCTTTCCCTCACTAAGAATCTCTCTCTCTAGAAACTAAATTGGAAGAAGTGAAGTAGATGAAAATAGAGTTATGAGGCTCCCCAAAACTGATCTAGGGCCTTAAGGTCGGCCCTCAAGTGAATTTACCCAATTGCCCTCAAAATATCTAATTAAAAACAAAGTGAGCTATCAGCCCATAATGGCGCGGCGCGCCATAAGGCCGCGCGGCGCACCAAATGCCCAGTTCAGCTTCTTTTGCCTTTTAATTAAATACAACCTAAACCCCACAACTTGAATAACTTATACACACATAAGTACAATAAAATATTCGGGTCTTACACAGGAGGAGGAGTAGCAGAAATATCAGCAGTAGCTAACTCCTCTTTATCAGTAAGAATAGTGGAACCAGCAACCACATTGTCTCCAGTAGAGCCAGCAGCAGTAGAGGCAACAGTACTAGTATCAGCACCACCAGTAGGCAAATCAGTAGCACCAACACCAGTAGTAGAAGCAGAGAGCTCATCAGTAGAAACATTAACATCCTTTTCTTGCTCCCCCTCTGCCTGTTCATCTACCCTGCTAAGAACTGAAACAAAAGAACATTTTATGTTAACAACTGTAGAACCAAATAAATTTGACTCAACAATTGCATCTGTTGTTGGTCTTTAGGGACAGACTGGTGGTTTAGTCAGCCCTTTGATTGAGATAGAGTTAGGTGTCTGTAAGTGCAGCTGTGACTCTGCTGACTCATTGGCAATACATGTTGACCCAGATAGTGTAAGAGTTCTGGCTGGTAATGATGTAGGAGTGAGACTCTTATCATGATCCAAGTAACATATTGGATGTGCAGTATTCTGAGCTGGTTCAACATGATGAAGACCTAGCTCAAGTCTGCTTTGGGGGTCAGTTATGTGCTCTGCTGGTTGTATTGTCAGCAGAGGATATAGCATTAAGTTCAATTTAGAAAAATGTGGAAGTGTCTGGTTAGAAGAGTATGGGTTGCTACTCTTCTTAACACTAGTTTTAAAACCAGTCAGCTTGGGAGCCAAGTTTATACCTTTAACTCCACTTTCATTTTTCAAGTCAGCAGTTAATATGTTTTCAATTAAGTTAGAATTTTCTGCTGTTTGGTCTAGAAATGCACCAGGTTCCATAGCCACATCCTTTGCAGGAGCAGCAGTTGAGACTGGTGCAATCTCCCCTGTGGTTTGCTTGGAGCCAGCCTTTGCACATTTGGATTTTCCTGTTACCAAGAAATAGATGAGCAACGGATTCCAATACTAGAATTGGGTAGTCAGTATATAAGACTAGGACTGTTCTTTATTATCAGAGAGCACTAGATTCTAATACAACTACTACTTTACCAGTATGTAAGACGGTGGCTGTTCTAGTTGAGGTAGCTCACTGCTTCCTACGCGTAGCTGGCTTACGCTGAGGACCCTCCCCCTCAGCTGGTGCAGAACCAGAGGCATTTGATTGGTGAGCTCCACCCTAAGTAGCAAGATACTCGAGCATGCCTGGTGTTAAACCAGTATATGGAGCAGCAGGTGCATCTTTTGGCATACCCCTTGTTTTAGAGGCAGTCGTATGATTGATCAGCAATCTGCTGGTAAGCTTCACCCAGCTCATTTTCAAAAACCAGGCTTAAAAACCTTAGAAAGGGGATTAAATGTGTTCGTTTAGGTGCTTGCACCATCTCCCTTAGCCTCAAATAAATTTCCCCGGCATAATCAATGTTCCTGTTGAACAACAAACCATGACCAATTTTAAGCTCAAAATCTGAGCACTGGTCAAAACTTTCTGATTTCTGGCTGATGCACTGGGTCAGCAGTCCAAAGAAGTAGTACCAAAGAGGTGGCATATGCTTCCTCAAAGGTGTATGAGCTATTAGTTGAGAAAACCCAATGATTTCTAGCACTTCCCGTCTGAATACATCGCTGGTTGGTGATTCGACAAATGGTCCATCTGGTAATTGAAGGGCACGTCGGATGGCCTCAACGGTGACGGAGCAAGTTAGGGTTTCGGTTACCATGCCACGAATACATGGAACATTTTGGGGAGTGGTGGCAGTGGTGGCAGTATACCAAAATCGTGCCAAGCAGGCAGTATATAAGTGTGAAGGTACACTGGTGATAGCTCTAGCCAGAGGGGATTGCCGGATGTAGTCGATTAGCGTTTCATAACCCATATTGGCTTTTAATTTGGGAATGGAGAGTGAATGAGCAGCATTGCCTCTCGATAGGCGAATAGTCTTGTGTTCAGGTGCATTAGCAGCCCTAACCAGAGCTGGGTGGAGATTGAACAGTGGTCCTTAAACAACATGTTCCTCCGGTGATGGTTGTGGTTATTGATCAGGTTGTTGTGCTGGATGTTGTTGCTGATGTTGTTCCTCTGGCTGGTTTTCAATATGTGGTGATTGTGGTTGGTCTGCCATTGATGATATGTAAAGATGAAGATATGAAGTTGTGAGAGTTGGAAGATTGGAAGATTTTGAGAGAAAAGAGTGTGTGATTTTGAATAATGAGTAATCGAAGGTTATTATGGAAGATAAAACACTCTTTTATCTGTTCTGATTAGGTGAAAAAGTGCAGGAGAGAGAAAATGGCAACTGTCATCTGCAGGCGCGTGGGCAGATGTGACAGACTGGCACACTTTTGAGGGGACACAGACTGTTGACATGACATATATATGGCTTGAACACTCATACCTCCCATTCAGCATTAAATGCAGCAGGTTTTAATTCAAAATTGATTTAAAGACCACAAAATAAGTCTTGTATTAAATACAAGATACTTTGTTACATTTAATATGTCATGAATTTAATTTAAATCATTGGGAGTAAATGAGTTTTAGTTTTAAGGAATCATTTAATTTTGTGAGCTATTTATTATTTCATTTAAAACATTTTGAGTAACCAAAGTATAAAAGACCTTGTTGTGCTGAGTGTTTGACATGTAGGCAGTAAGTTAATAAATGTGACTTACTGGTTTGCCCTACATGTTGTAGAGCCAGCACACCAACAAAATTGTCTTTTATTTAAAGTTCAAGCATACCCAGTGTGACGACCTGGGAATTTTCGACCAAATTTAAACTTAATCTTCATATGATTTTGATACGATAAGCAAAGTCTGTAATGTTGAGTCTTGAAAATTTTGAAACTATGTTTATATATTCAATTAACCTTCGACTATTCCCAACGATTCACGAACAACTATTTGTAAATAGATTCATATATATTTAAGTATGTATATATATATATGTACATGAATATTAATTATAAATACATAAGATTAAATATTAAATTTATTTATTTAAAAACATATATTTATTGTATTTAATTATATAATAAAACGTACATACAGATCCAAATGCAGTTACACATCCATGTCAGTTTTCATTTTTTTTTCTTTCTTCATTTTGTTTTTATCTAATGATTGTTGGCAAGAGTACTAGTTTAATTATACCCGTGAATGCGAATTAGAAAGTGGGAACACTGTGTTCCTTTTAATATTTTCATCACCATATCACTAGATATATAATATAATATATATCTATACTTGCATATTGAGGGATTAAAATAACCTACACACCACTTTATTCTCCATCACTCCATCGTGAACCATCATCGAACCAACATGTTCCAATCACTGACTTCGATCATCATTTATAGCCACCACCTTATACACCTTAAACCCACTTGAAATCATATTACTCTTCATAATATTTTCTGTACAAACACATCACCCTACATGAACTACCATCACTACCGATTAAATCATCACCACAACACCACCTTTGTTTTCTTTTAAAACCAACGATCACCACCATTTTGTTTTAACACCATAAACAACCACAACAAACCATCACACAACGCTATCAATTTCTGTGTTGTAAAAACACCACAACCACCAACTTAAAACACCTAATCCATAACAAACATTCATACTTCTGTTGCAACTACTCGGTCCTTTTAGTTTTAACCACCATCGAACACCAAACAAACCACCACTATCATAAACGGCCGCCACTTTCTTCTATCTCTTTCTCTCTAATGATTCCGTTTAAAAACCACCCACCACCATTACGTTAAAATTACTGCAACTACTCCCTGCTGTAGCTGTAATGACCCGCACTTTTTCGATCGTTCTATACTTATAAGATTAATATTTACATAAATTAAACCTTACCAACATGATAAGCAATCCAAATTGTTGAGATTTATGTTTTCGAAAAGAGTTTTACACAACGTTTGACCGTCTAGTTTGACCGATGATATCACGAACTATATAATATATGATAATTATACGTTTGTGTATATATATGTATATATACATACTTAACATGATCTAAGTATGTTTTAATACCTCATTTTGTATTAATAACAATAAGTTATAAGTATATTTTGAAACTACTAACTTAAGTTTTCAAAACGATAACCATACGTAACGTTATTTGACATAAATACTTATGACCTATAATGTTTATACATATATCGTATAAGTAATGTATTTAATCAATTTTTAAGGACTTAAATACATAAAACAATATAAGTGTATTTACAAAAGATAGTTATATTTGAATCCTCGTTCCGTTTTCTCAAGATTTCTATACGTATATCAAGGGTATATGTACCCGTATCATACCCAGCTTCTATACGTATTTACTATTGGTATATACACATCAAATCAACATCTAAATCAGCCATATTACTGCCCTCCAAGAGAGGTAACCTTGATTGGATGCTAGCATGGAAAATTTCACAAGATTACAACATAAAAATCTTGTTTTGTCCCCCCCCCCATTCACGAAATTTTAACCTTATATACCCCATCCATTTTTCAATTTTTACTACATCATTTCTCTAGCTAGGAACACACACTTACAAGCCTCATGCATCCCTAAGAAATCCAGCAAAAATCCTCTCAAGAATCACCTTAATAACCACCATATCGAGATCAAACAAAAACACTACAAAATACTACTTTCATTTCAAGTTTATGTCCTAAGTTGCTTCCAATCTTCAATCCAACTCCACCACTCTTTGGTTCTAGGATTTTTCTTATTTCTTACAGCAATCTTGTCCAAGTAACTTGAGGTAGTAACTTTGTTCATAACCTTATTCGATTCATATATATATAACTATCTTATTTTATGGTATACAATTTTAACAACAAGAACATAGTTTGAATGATTTCAAACTTGTTTGAAAACTAAATAGATCCTTCTAACTTAACTTTTAAAATACTTCAAGACCTGTAATATATCATAAATATATGCTAATTTAACAAGGTATAACTTGGTTTTTCAAAGAACACCTTAAAAACTGTTTTTACGACGTCGGAGTGCAACCGGGGGCGGTTTTGGGTTGGATAATTAAAAACCATCTTGAACTTTGAATTGGAGGTTTATATTCTGGAAAAATGATATTTCTTATGAATATGTTAACACATAAAAATTTCATGATTTAACTCAAAGTATAAGTATTTTTAGAAAAATAATCATTTAAGGTTGTTTACATGATGGAAAATGATCAACTTCATAAGTTTCACTAAAGTTTGACCTATGACCTGTGATTTCGAATACAAACTAAGGTATTTACAGTTCATAGTCTTAAAGAGGGACTCGATCCAAGGAAGTGGCAAGTTGAATCAACAAAAACGGAGTTGTAACGAAGAAACTATGACCAAAACGAGATCGGATATCTAAGACTAGTTTAGCTACGAAAATAATTGGAGAAAATTAAATAAATCACATCTTTTTAAAATAACATGATATTTTATATATATGTACTCATAATTTAATTTTATATGGTTCAGGATCACCCGTAAACAATACGAGAAGATTAATCATAAGATCCCATGATTGTACGCAACACGTCATTTGACAACACCGGTACTTTATGTACGCAACACGTCATTTGACAACACCGGTACCGTGGGTCAAGATTAATCTCGACTAATACATATACGATGGGGGTTTTTATTTATTTCATTGGGGGTTTATTAAACACCTAAATATGAACCATTAAAATTGAATTACTAACATCGGACTGCTAACTACGGACTAAGAAATTATTAAAACTATTAAAAGTATAATAAGTATATATATGTGACGATTGTTTAAAATGGAAATATATTGATAAACTATATATGGATAGGTTCGTGATATCAATCGGAGACCAAGTCAAAATTACATATCTTCAAGACGAAAGTGAGTATATAGTCCCACTTTTAAACTCTAAGTATTTCGGGATGAGAATACATGTATTTTATGTTTTACGTTATGGACACAAGTAACTGAAAAATATATTCTACGTTGAGTTGTACCACTGGCATACTTCCCTGTAGCTTGGTAACTGTTATTTACAGCGGTATTGTAAACGCGAATCCTGTTGATAGATCTATCGGGCCTGACAACCCCAACCGGACTGGACGACCAGTATTCAACGGTTGCACAGTACTTCGTTTCGTGACTACACTTGGTACGGTGTAGTAAGATTTCATAATAAAGGGAATATGCGACGTGATTAAATGTTAAGTATGGTTACCAAGTGCTCAACCACTTAGAATATTTTTATTAAAATGTTTATATATGAAATCTTGTGGTCTATATATATATATTGCTGCCGGCATTAAACCTATATCTCACCAAATTTATGTTGACGTTTTAAACATGTCTATTCTCAGGTGATAATTAGAAGCTTCCGCTGCAACATGTTGAATTTAAACAAGATCTTGAGTATGCATATTTGTGTCAAAAATAAAACTGCATATCGGAGGATTTGTAATGTAAAATATGCTAGAAATCGTATTGTTATCATCACATGTAAAGTTTGTAAGTCTAAGATTATCGCTAAACGATAATCATCTTTTTATTGTCTAAAGCTTGTATTAAAATAAGAGTTATGGTTTGTAATGTAAAATAAATGCAGTTGTTCTTTTAAAAATGTCGCATATAGAGGTCAATACCTCGCAATGAAATCGTACGTTATCTAACTCGTTCTTATGGTTAAGGACGGGTTATGACATGTGGTATCAGAGCGGTGGTCTTAGCGAACCAGGTTTGCATTAGTGTGTCTAACTGATAAGTCGTTAGGATACATTAGTAAGTCTGGACTTTGACCGGGTCTGATTTAAAAACCATTGCTTATCATTGTTGGTTAAAATTTATATGTAAATATTATGTAGTACTAATGGGTTAGTTGTTGTGTGATAGATGTCGGGCTCAAAACTTGTTATCACATTCAGCGACTCCGAATCAGAATCTTCAGATGGTGTTCCAGTCATTAACCTATCCGATGACGAAAATAATATCTTTGGGGAAGACTCACAAATTCCGGATGAACCGACTATAGAGAACCCGGAAAGTGAACCCGAGGAGGAAAGTGAACCCGAGGAGGAAAGTGAACCCGAGGAGGAAAGTGAACCCGAGGAAGAAATACAGGAAATTACAAAAGACAAGTTCGAACTAGGAAAGAAACGAAAGGCTAATGAATTAGAAAATTCAAATCCCGAGTTTAGTAAGGATGATGTGGCACCAACTCCACTAGACACTACCACCCCTATTCCCGCTATTCCTATTCGTTCTATCCCGGCATCCAGTTCTTCAGTCCCACATCCAAAATATAGGCAGACAGCCAGGATAAGCGTTAAGCGATTCTTTGAACCTAAACGTCCTAGAAAATAGACCAAACGATGCGCTGCCGTATTAAACCATGGGATCATATAATGTTTTGTATAATATTATTAGTATGGTTTGTTTAATGTTCGATGTAAGATAAGCATATGTAAAATAGTGAAGTGTGAAATGCAATAATTTTCCATGGTTAAGTATTATTTAGATGGTAGTAATTGATTCTGTACTAAGCTATTAAGTATGGACATTAACGGGTAGGTACTACCCTAGATATAATTATAAAACGCTAATAAGAAGAAAAGGCTTTTATAATAATACCTGGTTCATATTATTAATAAGCTATAATGTACTGTAAATATACACTACATCTATAATATTCCATGTGAATAATTATTTTCTTTTCATTCTTATAGAAGAATATGGCGCGATTGAACCGAATGACGGAACAAGAAATCCAGGAACTCATCAATCAGCGAGTGAACGACAGAATGTTATGGGTCGAGGCTGCAAGAGGTGCTGCAGTTAACCCAAATCCTCGTGTGGGGTGCACTTACAAAACTTTTCAAGCTTGCAAGCCCTCATCATTCAGTGGAACAGAAGGACCGATCGGTTTAACCCGGTGGATAGAAAAGATGGAGACTGTGTTTAAAATCAGTGGTTGTGTTGAAAAGGACATGACCAAGTATGCATCGTGCACTTTACAAGATAGTGCACTCACGTGGTGGAAAAATTATGTGAAGGCTGTAGGAGGAGATGTAGCTTATGATACTCCGTGGGAAGAATTCAAAACAATGTTAATCAACGAATATTGTCCAAGGAACGAGGTTAGGAAGTTGGAAGATGAGTTACGAAGTCTGAAGGTTATTGGTACTGAAATCACCAACTACAATCAGCGATTCATGGAATTAGTTTTGCTATGTCCTGAATTGGTTCCAACCGAAGAACGGAAGATTGAAATGTACAAAGATGGTTTGCCCAAAAAGGTCAAGGCAAACGTTACAGCATCGAAACCTAAGATAATTCATGAAGCTATAACCATGGCAAACGAGCTAATGGATCAGGTCATCATGGATAAGAAAGTATCCAATACTGATGTGAAGGTATCAGGTAACAAAAGAAAGTGGAATGGAAATTATGATCGAGGTAACCAACAACAATCTTTTAAGAAACAAGAAAACACGCAAGGTGCGGGTAGTGGTTTAAGCTTTGGTTATAAAGGACAAAATCCTTTATGCAACCGATGCCACAAACATCACTCTGGTTACTGTAATGTGGTATGCAACAAATGTAATCGAAAGGGTCATCTTGCTGAAGATTGTAGGGCTCTCGTTACAAATACAAATGGTACCAAGACTCCTGCCACCAATGCAAATAGAACTGCTTTGGCTACCATTACTTGTTTTGGGTGTGGCAAACAAGGTCACTATAAGAGCCAGTGCCCGAATCCAGAGAAGAATATCGGACCTGCACGTGGGAGAGCATTTGTTATTAATGCTAGAGAGGTATGTGAAGACCCGGAGCTTGTTACGGGTACGTTTACCATTAATAACTTATCCGCATCTATTATATTTGATACTGGTGCTGATAGAAGTTACGTGTGTAGAGACTTTCACGCTAAATTGAATTGTTCATCATTACCTCTAGATGCTAAGTACATGATTGAGTTAGCTAATGGTAAACTAATTAAAGCCGATAAAATTTGCCGTGATTGTAAAATAAATTTAGCCGGAGAAACATTTAAGATTGATTTGATACCCGTAGAATTAGGAAGTTTTGATGTAATAATCGGCATGGACTGGATGTCCAAAATAGGAGCTGAAGTTGTGTGCGCCAAGAAGGCAATTCGCATTCCTCGTAAGGATAAAACGCCAGTAATGATTTATGGAGAGAAGGGTAACTCAAAGCTAAAACTCATTAGTTATTTGAAAGCTCATAAGTGCTTGAAGAAAGGGTGCTATGCTATCTTAGCACATGTTAATAAAGTCGAAAAGAAAGAAAAAGAGAAGTGCATCAATGACGAGCCTGTGGCAAGAGATTTTCCTGAAGTATTTCCGGAAGAGTTGCCGGGATTACCTCCATTTAGATCTGTAGAATTTCAAATAGATCTTGTACCAGGAGCTGCACCGGTTACCCGTGCTCCATATGGACTTGCACCGTCCGAGTTAAAAGAACTTCAGAGTCAGTTAAAAGAATTACTGGATCGTGGATTCATACGACCAAGTACTTCACCGTGGGGAGCTCCAATTTTATTCGTCAAGAAGAAAGACGGATCTTTCCGAATGTGTATAGATTATCGTGAATTAAATAAGTTAACTATCAAGAATCGGTATCCACTACCGAGAATTGACGACTTATTTGATCAAATCCAAGGATCATGTGTGTACTCGAAAATTGACCTAAGATCGGGCTATCATCAATTACGTGTAAAAGAAGAAGATATACCGAAAACTGCTTTTCGAACACGTTATGGTCATTACGAATTTTTGGTCATGCCGTTTGGGTTGACAAATGCGCCAGCTGTATTCATGGACCTCATGAATCGAGTTTGTAGTCCATATTTAGATAAGTTTGTTATCGTTTTCATTGATGATATTCTTATCTATTCCAAGAGTGAGCAAGAGCATGAGCAGCATTTAAGGTTGATATTAGAGTTGTTGAGAAAAGAACAGCTATATGCTAAATTTTCTAAATGTGCTTTCTGGTTGAAAGAAGTGCAATTTCTTGGCCACGTTGTTAGTAGCAAAGGAATTCAGGTTGATCCAGCAAAAATTGAAGCCATCGAAAAATGGGAGACTCCTAAGACACCAACGCAGATACGCCAATTTTTGGGTTTAGCCGGTTATTATAGAAGGTTTATTCAAGATTTTTCCCGAATAGCTAAGCCGTTGACAGCGTTAACGCAAAAAGGGAAGAAATATGAATGGACCTCTGAGCAGGAGAGTGCATTTCAATTACTAAAGAAGAAGTTAACTACGGCGCCTATTTTATCATTACCAGAAGGGAACGATGATTTTGAAATATATTGTGACGCTTCGCGACAAGGTTTTGGTTGCGTTCTTATGCAACGGAAGAAAGTTATTGCATACGCATCCCGACAATTGAAGATTCACGAGCGGAATTATACGACTCATGATCTAGAACTGGGAGCAGTCGTGTTTGCATTGAAGATATGGAGACACTACTTGTATGGGGTTAAATGCACTGTGTTTACTGATCATAAAAGTCTTCAACATATTTTTGATCAGAAACAGCTGAACATGAGGCAACGTAGGTGGGTCGAGTTAATAAACGACTATGATTGTGAAATTCGTTATCATCCCGGGAAAGCGAATGTGGTGGCTGACGCACTAAGCAGAAAGGAATGAGAACCAATTCGAGTACGAGCGATGAACATAAAAATTCGCATGAATCTCAACTCACAAATCAAAGAAGTTCAACGAGAAGCACTTACTAAAGAAAACATAAGAAATGAAATAATGAAGAAGTATGAGAAGCAACTCGTTATACGGGAAGACGGAATTCGATATTTTGCAAACCGTATTTGGGTACCGAAGTTGGGTGGATTAAGGAAGTTGATATTGAATGAGGCACATAAGACAAGATACTCGATACATCCTGGAGTTGGAAAGATGTACCAAGATCTTAAGACACATTATTGGTGGCCTAATTTAAAGACAGACGTTGCAACATATGTTGGGGAGTGTTTAACTTGTTCCAAAGTCAAAGCAGAACACCAGAAGCCGTCAGGGTTACTTCAACAACCAGAAATCCCAGAATGGAAATGGGATGGTATTACCATGGATTTCATCACGAAGTTACCAAAGACTGCCTGGGGATACGACACCATTTGGGTGATTGTTGATCGTCTCACCAAGTCTGCACATTTCTTGCCTATAAAGGAAACGGATAGGATGGAGAAACTATTACGATTGTATATAAAGGAAATTGTTTCAAGGCATGGAATACCTATTTCCATTATATCTGATCGTGATAGTAGATTTACCTCAAAGTTATGGCAATCACTACAGGAGGCACTAGGAACTCGTTTGGATATGAGTACCGCATATCATCCGCAAACGGACGGGCAGAGTGAAAGAACAATTCAGACTCTTGAAGACATGCTCAGGGCATGTGTGATCGATTTTGGAAACGGATGGGATAAGTATCTACCATTAGCAGAATTCTCGTATAATAATAGTTATCATGCGAGCATTAAAGCTGCACCATTCGAAGCATTGTACGGAAGGAAGTGTAGATCTCCTATCTGTTGGAATGAAGTAGGAGATCGACAATTAACTGGTCCCGAGATCATACATGAAACTACTGAAAAGATAGTACAAATCAAGGAGAGATTGAAAACAGCCCGTAGTCGCCAAAAGAGCTACGCCGATGTCCGAAGGAAACCATTAGAGTTTCAGATCGGTGACATGGTTATGTTAAAGGTTTCACCATGGAAAGGTGTAATACGTTTTGGAAAAAGGGGTAAACTGAACCCAAGATATGTAGGCCCGTTCAAGATCATCGAACGCATTGGACCGGTAGCTTATCGACTCGAGTTACCGCAACAACTCGCCGGAGTACATAATACCTTTCACGTCTCAAACCTTAAGAAGTGTCTTGCAAAGGAAGATTTCACCATTCCTCTTGAAGAAATCCATGTCGACGAGAAACTACAATTCATAGAAGAACCAATCGAGATCATGGACCGTGAAGTTAAACGGCTCAAGCAGAGCAACACACCGATCGTTAAAGTTCGTTGGAATGCTCGAAGGGGTCCCGAGTTTACTTGGGAGCGAGAGGATCAAATGAAACAAAAATACCCGCATTTGTTTCCCGATGACGCAAAATAGGTACGATTTTAAAATTTCGGGACGAAATTTATTTAACGGGTAGGTACTGTAATGACCCGCACTTTTTTGATCGTTCTATACTTATAAGATTAATATTTACATAAATTAAACCTTACCAACATGATAATCAATCCAAATTGTTGAGATTTATGTTTTCGAAAAGAGTTTTACACAACGTTTGACCGTCTAGTTTGACCGATGATATCACGAACTATATAATATATGATAATTATACGTTTGTGTATATATATGTATATATACATACTTAACATGATCTAAGGATGTTTTAATACCTCATTTTGTATTAATAACAATAAGTTATAAGTATATTTTGAAACTACTAACTTAAGTTTTCAAAACGATAACCATACGTAACGTTATTTGACATAAATACTTATGACCTATAATGTTTATACATATATCGTATAAGTAATGTATTTAATCACTTTTTAAGGACTTAAATACATAAAACAATATAAGTGTATTTACAAAAGATAGTTATATTTGAATCCTCGTTCCATTTTCTCAAGATTTCTATATGTATATCAAGGGTATATGTACCCGTATCATACCCAGCTTCTATATGTATTTACTATTGGTATATACACATCAAATCAACATCTAAATCAACCATATTACTGCCCTCCAAGAGAGGTAACCTTGATTGGATGCTAGCATGGAAAATTTCACAAGATTACAACATAAAAATCTTGTTTTGTCCCCCCCCCCCCCCCCCATTCACGAAATTTTAACCTTATATACCCCATCCATTTTTCAATTTTTACAACATCATTTCTCTAGCTAGGAACACACACTTACAAGCCTCATGCATCCCTAAGAAATCCAGTAAAAATCCTCTCAAGAATCACCTTAATAACCACCATATCAAGATCAAACAAAAACACTACAAAATACTACTTTCATTTCAAGTTTATGTCCTAAGTTGCTTCCAATCTTCAATCCAACTCCACCACTCTTTGGTTCTAGGATTTTTCTTATTTCTTACAGCAATCTTGTCCAAGTAACTTGAGGTAGTAACTTTGTTCATAACCTTATTCGATTCATATATATATAACTATCTTATTTTATGGTATACAATTTTAACAACAAGAACATAGTTTGAATGATTTCAAACTTGTTTGCAAACTAAATAGATCCTTCTAACTTAACTTTTAAAATACTTCAAGACCTGTAATATATCATAAATATATGCTAATTTAACAAGGTATAACTTGGTTTTTCAAAGAACACCTTAAAAACTGTTTTTACGACGTCGGAGTGCAACCGGGGGCGGTTTTGGGTTGGATAATTAAAAACCATCTTGAACTTTGAATTGGAGGTTTATATTCTGGAAAAATGATATTTCTTATGAATATGTTAACACATAAAAATTTCATGATTTAACTCAAAGTATAAGTATTTTTAGAAAAATAATCATTTAAGGTTGTTTACATGATGGAAAATGATCAACTTCATAAGTTTCACTAAAGTTTGACCTATGACCTGTGATTTCGAATACAAACAAAGGTATTTACAGTTCATAGTCTTAAAGAGGGACTCGATCCAAGGAAGTGGCAAGTTGAATCAACAAAAACGGAGTTGTAACGAAGAAACTATGACCAAAACGAGATCGGATATCTAAGACTAGTTTAGCTACGAAAATAATTGGAGAAAATTAAATAAATCACATCTTTTTAAAATAACATGATATTTTATATATATGTACTCATAATTTAATTTTATATGGTTCAGGATCACCCGTAAACAATACGAGAAGATTAATCATAAGATCCCATGATTGTACGCAACACGTCATTTGACAACACCGGTACTTTATGTACGCAACACGTCATTTGACAACACCGGTACCGTGGGTCAAGATTAATCTCGACCAATACATATACGATGGGGGTTTTTATTTATTTCATTGGGGGTTTATTAAACACCTAAATATGAACCATTAAAATTGAATTACTAACATCGGACTGCTAACTACGGACTAAGAAATTATTAAAACTATTAAAAGTATAATAAGTATATATATGTGACGATTGTTTAAAATGGAAATATATTGATAAACTATATATGGATAGGTTCGTGATATCAATCGGAGACCAAGTCAAAATTACATATCTTCAAGACGAAAGTGAGTATATAGTCCCACTTTTAAACTCTAAGTATTTCGGGATGAGAATACATGTATTTTATGTTTTACGTTATGGACACAAGTAACTGAAAAATATATTCTACGTTGAGTTGTACCACTGGCATACTTCCCTGTAGCTTGGTAACTGTTATTTACAGCGGTATTGTAAACGCGAATCCTGTTGATAGATCTATCGGGCCTGACAACCCCAACCGGACTGGACGACCAGTATTCAACGGTTGCACAGTACTTCATTTCGTGACTACACTTGGTACAGTGTAGTAAGATTTCATAATAAAGGGAATATGCGACGTGATTAAATGTTAAGTATGGTTACCAAGTGCTCAACCACTTAGAATATTTTTATTAAAATGTTTATATATGAAATCTTGTGGTCTATATATATATATTGCTGCCGGCATTAAACCTATATCTCACCAACTTTATGTTGACGTTTTAAACATGTCTATTCTCAGGTGATAATTAGAAGCTTCCGCTGCAACATGTTGAATTTAAACAAGATCTTGAGTATGCATATTTGTGTCAAAAATAAAACTGCATATCGGAGGATTTGTAATGTAAAATATGCTAGAAATCGTATTGTTATCATCACATGTAAAGTTTGTAAGTCTAAGATTATCGCTAAACGATAATCAACTTTTTATTGTCTAAAGCTTGTATTAAAATAAGAGTTATGGTTTGTAATGTAAAATAAATGCAGTTGTTCTTTTAAAAATGTCGCATATAGAGGTCAATACCTCGCAATGAAATCATACGTTATCTAACTCGTTCTTATGGTTAAGGACGGGTTATGACAGTAGCGGTTCCTTTCCAGCTTCCATAACCACCACTCAACACCATATAATCGCCACTGTTCCGGTCATCATCTACTGCTGCTGCCATTGTATCCAATACTATTCGAGAACAACCACGACCACCTTCACACATAGAAGACCCATTTCCATACCACTTGATGACTATTTAAATTATAAAAGGAACCGAAATCTTCTTTTTACGGGCTGTGAGGAAATTTAAAATCCACAAAAGATTCAAGTTGCTTACATGTGGTCATATATATATTACGGGTATATATAAAAAAAAAGAAACATCCAACTAGTGGGAGTGGTTGTCGAGTGGAAAAGAAAAAGAAGTGGGGACTTTGGGGTCATGCTTGGGTCACGACTCAAATATTTTATGGGTGTAATATTCGGTTTTATTTATCATTTTTAACTCGCTAAAAGCTTTCAATCTTGGGACCCCAATTCCTCAAGTGGCAACGTAAATTGATGATATAAATAAAGATAATGATGGTACGAAGTTATGGTGATGATAACGATATAGATGATAAGGAATTATCAATGTTATCATATTTCTGTTTAATTACCAAGTAAAACGATAATGAAGATGTAGAGGATGATGGAAAGGTGTTAATCGGATTATTTGGTTTGATTAATTTCAAGAAGAAGATGAACTGGGTCGATTAATATTGATAAAGAAGGAGAACATAAAAGTAATACGGATTATTATATATAAATTTGTGATAAAAAATATATATATAATGTGTCAGAGGGATGGTGTAGTGATACTTGTGTTAAGCGAAAGGTTGTGGGTTCAAACCCGGAATTGGGCATTTTTTTTTGGACTACTCCTTTGAGGTAGTTATTTAATTTATTCCCTTATCATTATTATTATTCTTAACCTTATTATCATTATAGTTATTAAAATAAATGTTAGTATTATTATTATTAGTAAAATCATTATTTTTATAGTTATTATTATTAGTAGTATTATTATCATTATCATTATCAATAATATTACTATTTTTATTGTTATTATAATTATTATTATTATTAATAGTATTATTATTATTATGATTACTACTTTTATATTAATAATATTATTATAACAAATAAATATTTTTCTATAATTTCTATATAAGAGTATATATATTACAATTACCATAATATTACATATAACTATATATATTCAGATTACTTAAATAAATAAATACATATAATAGATTATTGATTTTCAACATAATACTAATCACATATATATATAAAACTATCTAAATATTAATTATTTTAAATGAATATACAAACTGAATATATAAGATATATAATTTAAGATATAATATATAAATTTGTTTGACTACAATTATGTGTATTAATATATATATAAATGATATAGGTTCATGAATCCGAGGTCAACCCTGCATTGTTCAATATAGTCATATGTATTTTTACTACAAAATACATTAGGTGAGTTTCATTTGCTCCCTTTTATATATATTTTTGGGACTGAGAATACACGCGCTGCTTTTATAAATGTTTACGAAATAGACACAAGTACTTAAAAATATATTCTACGTTGAGTTGTACCACTGGCATACATCCCTGTAGCTTGGTAACTACTATTTACATGTGGTATTGTAAACGCGAATCCTGTTGATAGATCTATTGGGTCTGACAAACCCCATCCCGACTATGGGATGCTTTAGTACTTCGAGGTTATTTTAAACACACCTGATATGGTGTACTTCAGAGGGTAAAACATGAAGGTTAAGGCTTGTTACCGGGTGCCTACAACTTATAGAATACTTTTATACACTTGCGAGTGTACATATATTTATAAACGGAAATCTTGTGGTCTATTAATATAATGAAATGATTGTTATGATAAACCTATGAACTCACCAACCTTTTGGTTGACACTTTTAAGCATGTTTATTCTCAGGTACGAATTAAGTCTTCCGCTGTGCATTTGCTCATTTTAAAGATATTACTTGGAGTCATTCATAGCGTATTTAGGTCAGTACCTCGCAATGGGACTAAATGTTGAAGACTTCGTCCAGATGGATAAGGACAGGTTTTTACAGTTGGTATCAGAGCGGTGGTCGTAGCGAACCAGGTCTTACATTAGTGTATCTAACTAGTAGTTGTTAGGATACATTAATGAGTCTGGACTTCGACCTAATAGTTATTAGGTTATATTAATGAGTCTAGACTTGAACCTGATCTGCTTGTCAAAAGTTTTGCTTATCGTTCTTTGTCGAAAAATATCTATCTATCAATCTTCAGTCTCGACACGTCTTATCACAATTATTGCATTGATAGTGTATAGACAAAGTCATCTCTTAGCATATCTGCTAATCCATATCTTAGCGTATCTGTTACTTTAGACTTTATCTGACACGTTTCCTTAATTTCCTCCGTAATATACGGGATCTTCTGTACTATATTTAGGTATTCTATACAATTAGAATATAATCCGATATCCAAAAATCATCTCATATCAAAAATCCTTTATCTAACCGTACAAGGCGGAACTCGCAACTAGTTCAAATTCCTTAGATTCCGACAGCTATTCTGATATGGATTTCGACTCAAGCTCCGAAGACAGTGTAACCGGAATGGATCAACCAATTAGTCATCACCAATTCTAGATGAATTGGGGATGGGTTCGTAGCCTACTTAATCATTGGAGGCAAGAAGAAGGTGATCCCTTCCACCAACCGAATTCACCTCTGGGTGAAGAACCTAAAGCGCTTACCGGCGAACCTGTCCGAAACACCATTTTCTCTCTCATTTCCAGAGTATATCGTCACGATCATATACTATACTAAATTCTAGATCTTATTTATCCGCTCGTCCGAACTGATAATCACCCCGGTGTAATAGAAGAAGTCAACGAACTTCGCGCTCGAGTAGTGGCTTTAGAGAATATGGTGCGAAGGTTACAAACACCAGAAGCAGCACCAGCAGCATAAATTGTATCAATATCAGCAACATCAACATCCGCATCCCACACCTCAACATCAAAAATCTTTACCACAAACATCAACATCATACGCACCATATAAACCAAGGAATACCAACAACAATGAACGATGAAGTATTGATCCATCACTTCATTAATATTCTGCGAAGAATATGTGGTTCCTAATAGTTTTAGAGACTACGTATCCTAGTCCAAACCAAAAATCAAATGAGTCTAATGTTATATTGACTCATTAAATCCATGATTTTATCTGAAGAAAATATATATATGCAAGTATATTTTCATAAAGATTGTAATTAAAAATTCTTTTGTACAAACTGTTAATGGTGAAAATATTTTAACGGGTAGGTAATACCCGAGGAATATATTTCACATTAGTAAGTTACACTGTACATTCTTCGAATCTGATTCAATAATCATTTACTATCTTACTCACATCCACATATATACGAATCCGTTCACCATAGAATAACCATTTCCATTCAATTTCATAATTGAATTTTGACTTCTCAGAATCCAACAAGTGGCATAATGAAGAAAACATCGTACAAAGTAAAATTGTTAGAAACAAACGAACTAACTAATTGAAATATTGTTAAGAATTCACGCTAACTGTTCCTAGCTAACTGGTTACATTTTATTTATCGCAATTTAATTATCGCAAATTACATTCTCGCAATTTTATTTATCGTCATTTAATTTCTGTATTTATTTTACGCACTTTAAATAACGGGACACGTATACAAGGTTTCGACATATCATATTGACCCATCTACATATTTATCTTGGAACAACCATAGACACTCTATATGCAAATGACGGAGTTAGCTATACAGGGTTGAGGTTGATTCCAAAATATATATATATATAGTTTGAGTTGTGATCAATACTGAGACCGGTACACGGGTCACGATACGTATTAATTAATTCGAATGATATATATATTAAACTATATATGAACTATTGGACTGTTAAATGTGGACTATCGACTGTGGACGAATAATATTGGACAATTAAAATGAATTAAAATACTGATTATAACATATGAAACTAAATAATTCTTCAAGTTTGCCACTTGATTTCATCTTAAACCTTATTTGTATCTTATTACATTCTGCGTTCAAATCCTTCGAAATTCTTGAAACACCTCGGATTGATAACCAACGATTCAGTTATGATAACTTTAAAAATGCTGACGAAGCAGCGAAAGCTATAGATGGTCTTAATGCCCAAAAGCTTTACAATAAGAATGGTATGTTGGAAAAGCTCAGAAAAGTTGGAACTGAAAAACAGATTGAGCCAACCATGAAGGAGACAAGGACAAATACAAGGATCAAATCCTATATTCAAAGAATCCAGGTAATTTTGGAGCCGCCGAAATCTTTAGAGAATATCTTGCTCCTAAGTCATGTTAAAATCTTGTGGAAAATTTTTTCTTCATCAACCTTCGAACTTAGAAATTCCAAAGTATCATCATAAATATCTTCGATATTTCTGAGGATATTTTTATAAATATTCTTGTCCGAAATTATCTGCCTCTTCGTGTTTTCTGTATTCCATTATATTGGAAACCCCTGAAAAAAAAATCTAAGTATAAATTATGAATGAATTGTGGAGAAGTGTTGGAAATTGAAGCATGGGTTAGTATAATATAATGACGCCAGGCCAACGTGATTATATTAAAGCAAGTCATGCTGAGTTTCTAATGGAACATGATGATTCACAGATCATAACGTCATCATGTGCCATGTTACATAACTCTTTTATTCTACTTAACTTCTGAACATATCATGAAAATATATTCATGATGGTTCTATCTTCCGTGAGGTTGATAAATTCGAAAATCAAATTGTGCTATCACGTTCCTTCCTGCTTAGAACATTATAATCATTCGAAACTCTATATCTACAAATTCTGGACCATTATTCGCTTGACTTGAAGTCGAGAAGAGAAAACAAAAGCATAGAGCTTCGAAATATAAGGGAGCCGATAACAACACATAAATTACAAACCGTGTATATCAATGTTTATCGCAACATAAAGACATGGGAGAATTAAAAACACTAAAACCCCAAGGGCGAAGTAGAAGAAAGCAGATTTCCTCTGGTGGAAGTTGGAAAAGGAGAATGATTGTTGCAATAGTCAGGATGAGGACAACGATCAGAACTGGATTAAGCATTTTCACAATTGTTTGAAAGTATAGGATTAATGAAATTAATGGAACGAAAAAAAAAAGTGAATTTATAATGGAAATTTCCGACAGAGCAATCTAGACAGATCACCATATTAAAAGAGATCTTAATTTCCTTATTTACCGAAAAATCAAATCTTTTAGATTTCGAAGATTTTCTTTTAAATCCCTTGAATTCCAGAATTCAACCGAGACAACGTCAAAAGATTAGACACATCTTATTTCTAAATTCAACAGTGACTGCGTCAAAAGTAAGATGAATCTTTATCCTCCACATTTCACTCTTTTGTGATAGCTTCACTCGTACTCTTCGAGTAATCGAATTGTCTTATTCATATTGTCCTATAGTAATACAACTCTATTTATCAACTCATATTCGTCATGAAAACATTTTTAGTGTTAGCCATGACGACCTAGATCAAATTTCGGGACGAAATTTCTTTAACGGGTAGGTACTGTGACGACTCGGGAATTTTCGACCAAATTTAAACTTAATCTTCATATGATTTTGATACGATAAGCAAAGTCTGTAATGTTGAGTCTCGAAAATTTTGAAACTATGTTTATATATTCAATTGACCTTCGACTATTCCCAACGATTCACGAACAACTATTTGTAAATAGATTCATATATATTTAAGTATGTATATATATATGTACATGAATATTAATTATAAATACATAAGATTAAATATTAAATTTATTTATTTAAAAACATATATTTATTGTATTTAATTATATAATAAAACGTACATACAGATCCAAATGCAGTTACACATCCATGTCAGTTTTCATTTTTTTTCTTTCTTCATTTTGTTTTTATCTAATGATTGTTGGCAAGAGTACTAGTTTAATTATACCCGTGAATGCGAATTAGAAAGTGGGAACACTGTGTTCCTTTTAATATTTTCATCACCATATCACTAGATATATAATATAATATATATCTATACTTGCATATTGAGGGATTAAAATAACCTACACACCACTTTATTCTCCATCACTCCATCGTGAACCATCATCGAACCAACATGTTCCAATCACTGACTTCGATCATCATTTATAGCCACCACCTTATACACCTTAAACCCACTTGAAATCATATTACTCTTCATAATATTTTCTGTACAAACCCATCACCCTACATGAACTACCACCACTACCGATTAAATCATCACCACAACACCACCTTTGTTTTCTTTTAAAACCAACGATCACCACCATTTTGTTTTAACACCATAAACAACCACAACAAACCATCACACAACGCTATCAATTTTTGTGATGTAAAAACACCACAACCACCAACTTAAAACACCTAATCCATAACAACCATTCATACTTCTGTTGCAACTACTCGGTCCTTTTAGTTTTAACCACCATCGAACACCAAACAAACCACCACTATCATAAACGGCCGCCACTTTCTTCTATCTCTTTCTCTCTAATGATTCCGTTTAAAAACCACCCACCACCATTACGTTAAAATTACTGCAACTACTCCCTGCTGTAGCGGTTCCTTTCCAGCTTCCATAATCACCACTCAACACCATATAATCGCCACTGTTCCGGTCATCATCTACTGCTGCTGCCATTGTATCCATTACTATTCGAGAACAACCACGAACACCTTCACACATAGAAGACCCATTTCCATACCACTTGATGACTATTTAAATTATAAAAGGAACCGAAATCTTCTTTTTACGGGCTGTGAGGAAATTTAAAATCCACAAAAGATTCAAGTTGCTTACATGTGGTCATATATATATTACGGGTATATATAAAAAAAAAAGAAACATCCAACTAGTAGGAGTGGTTGTCGAGTGGAAAAGAAAAAGAAGTGGGGACTTTGGGGTCATGCTTGGGTCACGACTCAAATATTTTATGGGTGTAATATTCAGTTTTATTTATCATTTTTAACTCGCTAAAAGCTTTCAATCTTGGGACCCCAATGTGATGACCCGGGAATTTTCGACCAAATTTAAACTTAATCTTATATGATTTCGATACGATAAGCAAAGTCTGTTAAACTGAGTTTACAAATTTTTGAACTATTTACATAGATTCATTTATACTTTTGACTATTCCCGACGATTCACGAATCTCGATGTATAAATAAATATGTAAATATATATGAAATCTATATATATGTAACATTGTAATAAATATATATATAATTAATAGATAATAAAGATACAATAAAATTATTTAGTCAAAAGATATTATAACAAATAGTAAACTTAATTACAGGCTGAATATAATTAGTATATTAATACCATTATCATTATTAGTATTATTATTAAGTAACATTATCAATAATATTATTAAATAGATTGTTATTATTATTATTATTAGTAAATAATACAATTTATTATTATTTTTATCATTAATAACATTATTATTATAATTTTTATTGTATTATTATTATTTACTATTATGAATGTAATTATTATTATTATTATTAATATTATAATTACTATTAGAATATATGCGTCTTATTTATATAAGTGTTATTAGTATTATTATAATTAATATCATTATTATTAATAATATTACTACTATAAATTTTATAGTTATTATTATCATTATTAATATTATTATTATTATTATCATTATTATTATTATTATTATTATTATTATTATTACTATTATATTATTTATAATATTAAGTACATTATTATTAAAGATATAGTTAGTAATTATTGAAATTGTATAAAATATATAGATATATGCATACAGAAATACAGGTGTCGATATATGTACAGGTATATATACTGTTATATGTATACAGATACCAATATAGATTATATTTATACAATTATATATATACGGTTAATTATATATGTATATACAGGAAAAATTCTTAATCTGTTTCAAATCAATAACAGGCTGTAGTAATATCTTATGTCCAATTCGTAAAAAAAATCACGACTATATTCACAGATATCTTCCAAATCAGTGCCCATCGTAATCAAATTTCCCTTTATGTTATTTAACTTATTTTCTGTACTAACCGAATATATTCTTGTCTAATTGTGATTGAAATTGTTATACATCCCTCTCAAAAGGTTAATTATGATTTTAACTGCTAAATAATAATCTCAATCCCATTATATATAGTACTATATGAAATTCGAAGATTTAACAGCAAAATATAAAAGAAAAATAGCGTCGACCTCTGTTTCAAACTCAAATGATCAAAGGCTCAAATTCGTAGTTGTTTTCAAAATGTAATAATGCAGTTGTGCTTGTAATCTTCTCCTAAAACTATCTGTAAAGTTTCAGATTCCAATTCGTTCTATCGAGTTCCAATTGTCGAGTCAAAATTTTAAATTCAAAAGTCAAAGATTGTGATCATCGTAAAAATTGAATTCTGTGTGTTGTTTTAAGTTCAATTGAGGATGGAGAAAGTTTCTAGGGAGGATTTCAAACCTTTTTCATTCAGGAATCAGGATCTAAAACGTTTTAGAAATTCAAAATCGATTTCAAGTTCATATCGTGTTCTTCACTTTTCTGTTACAGCTATTCTATTTAATTTTCTGTTTTAATTAAATTAATTACTTACAACTAGTAATCTTGATTCATTTAAAAGATATAAAAGCTGGTACTTCATGATTATTCTGAATTTGGGTTCCCTGGTCAGTTTGGTTGTAGAAGAAGAAGAGAGAAAATAAATAGAAAAATAAATCAGTTTAATATAATTTAAGTGTAGTAAAAATCAGAAAAACTGAGATGGTCGATTGGTTAGGAGGGTGTTCGAGTTAGCGTATGGTCGCAGGTTCGAGTCCTGTATCTGCCATTTATTTTTGGAAAGGGCTTCATGAGGTAGTATTCATTTTATTTATTATTATTATTATTATCTTTATTATTAATTATTGTTATCATTATGTTATTTATTGTTATCTTAATTATCATTAAAAGTTAGGGTATTATCATTACTAGTATTATGATTATTTATGATAAAAATGAATGTAAGGATTATAATTATATATATATATATATATATATATATATATATATATATATATATATATATATATATATTGATCAAAAGTACAAATATGAAAGTTATTGTTATTACTAAACATTTAGAAGTATTACTATCATTAATTAAAATTAAGAGTAATAACATTATCATAAGTGTTAGTATTAGCATCACAATTATTATGATTAAGATGATTATCATTATCAATATGGTTTTTATTATTATAATGAAAACAATACAAGTTATTATTATTTTTCATTAATATTAGTATTAATATCATTTTTGTAATTAGTAGTTTTACTATTGTTATTTTTAACAAAAGTATCAATTTTAACAATATCGTTATTATTATTAGTATTATCGATATTAAGAAAGTTATTATTATTAGTAAATCATTATTGCCGAAACTATCATTTTTAAACAGATAAATATTCTATATTTATTACATATACAAATATTTCACATAACAATATAAATAAAACTTACTAATATTATCTACTTAAAAACGTACATATAACAAACTATTGATTCTAATTATAACACTAAATAATTATGTATATAAATAAATATGGATATATTAAAATAACTATATAGATATAACTCATTTTGAATATATACACAAACTAAATATGTATAATATATAATTTAAGTTATAATATATAAATCTGCTCGAATACGATTATGTGTATTAATATATATATACAAATGATATAGGTTCGTAAATCCAAGGCCAATCCTGCATTGTTTAGTTATTCAATGTCGCTATATGTATTTTTACTACAAAATACATTAGGTGAGTTCATTCGCTCCCTTTTTACTCATTACATTTTGGGCTGAGAATACATGCGCAATTTTTATAAATGTTTTATGAAATAGACACAAGTAATCGAAACTACATTATATGGTTGAATTATCGAAATCGAATATGCCCCTTTTTATATAGTCTGGTAATCTAAGAATTAGGGAACAGATACCCTAAATGACGCGAACTCTAAAGATAGATCTATCGGGCCCAACAAGCCCCATCCAAAGTACCGGATGCTTTAGTACTTCGAAATTTATATCATGTCCGAAGGAGGATCCCGGAATGATGGGGATATTTTTATATGTATATTGTGAATGTCGGTTACCAGGTGTTCAATCCATATGTATGATATTTTTGTCTCTATGTATGGGACGTATGTTTATGAGAAATGAAAATCTTGTGGTCTATTAAATTGATGGAAATGATTATTTATGTTAAAATAATGAACTCACCAACCTTTTGGTTGAAACTTTAAAGCATGTTTATTCTCAGGTATGAAAGAAATATTCCGCTGTGCATTTACTCACTTTAAAGATATTACTTGGAGTCATTCATGACATATTTCAAAGACGTTGCATTCGAGTCGTTGAGTTTATCAAGATTATTATTAAGTCAATTATAGTTGGATGTATTATGAAATGGTATACATGATGTCAAATTTTGTTGTAAAGAAAGTTTGACTTTTCAAAAACGAATGCAATGTTTGTAAAATGTATCATATAGAGGTCAAGTACCTCGCTATGTAATCAACTGTTGTGAATCGTTTGTAATCGATATGGACTTCGTCCGGATGGATTAGGACGGGTCTCTACACCCAATTCCTCAAGTGGCAACGTAAATTGATGATATAAATAAAGATAATGATGGTACGAAGTTATGGTGATGATAACGATATAGATGATAAGGAATTATCAATGTTATCATATTTCTGTTTAATTACCAAGTAAAACAATAATGAAGATGTAGAGGATGATGGAAAGGTGTTAATCGGATTATTTGGTTTGATTAATTTCAAGAAGAAGATGAACTGGGTCGATTAATATTGATAAAGAATGAGAACATAAAAGTAATACGGATTATTATATATAAATTCGTGATAAAAAAAAATATATATAATGTGTCAGAGGGATGGTGTGGTGATACTTGTGTTAAGCGAAAGGTTGTGGGTTCAAACTCGGAATTAGGCATTTTTTTTTGGACTACTCCTTTGAGGTAGTTATTTAATTTATTCCCTTATCATTATTATTATTCTTAACCTTATTATCATTATAGTTATTAAAATAAATGTTAGTATTATTATTATTAGTAAAATCATTATTTTTATAGTTATTATTATTAGTAGTATTATTATCATTATTATTATCAATAATATTACTATTTTTATTATTATTATAATTATTATTATTATTATTATTAATAGTATTATTATTATTATGATTACTACTTTTATATTAACAATATTATTATAACAAATAAATATTTTTCTATAATTTCTATATAAGAGTATATATATATTACAATTACCATAATATTACATATAACTATATATATTCAGATTACTTAAATAAATAAATACATATAATAGATTATTGATTTTCAACATAATACTAATCACATATATATATAAAACTATCTAAATATTAATTATTTTAAATGAATATACAAACTGAATATATAAGATATATAATTTAAGATATAATATATAAATTTGTTTGACTACAATTATGTGTATTAATATATATAAATGATATAGGTTCGTAAATCCGAGGTCAACCCTGCATTGTTCAATATAGTCATATGTATTTTTACTACAAAATACATTAGGTGAGTTTCATTTGCTCCCTTTTATATATATTTTTGGGACTGAGAATACATGCGCTGCTTTTATAAATGTTTACGAAATAGACACAAGTACTTAAAAATATATTCTACGTTGAGTTGTACCACTGGCATACTTCCCTGTAGCTTGGTAACTACTATTTACATGTGGTATTGTAAACGCGAATCCTGTTGATAGATCTATTGGGTCTGACAAACCCCATCCCGACTATGGGACGCTTTAGTACTTCGAGGTTATTTTAAACACACCTGATATGGTGTACTTCAGAGGGTAAAACATGAAGGTTAAGGCTTGTTACCGGGTGCCTACAACTTATAGAATACTTTTATACACTTGCGAGTGTACATATATTTATAAACGGAAATCTTGTGGTCTATTAATATAATGAAATGATTGTTATGATAAACCTATGAACTCACCAACCTTTTGGTTGACACTTTTAAGCATGTTTATTCTCAGGTACAAATTAAGTCTTCCGCTGTGCATTTGCTCATTTTAAAGATATTACTTGGAGTCATTCATAGCGTATTTAGGTCAGTACCTCGCAATGGGACTAAATGTTGAAGACTTCGTCCAGATGGATAAGGACGGGTTTTTACACCCAGCTCAGAGATGAGATAGTTAAAACGTTTCTCATCTAAGGGCTTTGTGAATAGATCTGCTAACTGCTGGTCTGTTGAAATAAAATGTAGCTCCACATCTTCTTTTTGAACATGATCCCTTATGAAATGATATCGAACGTCAATGTGCTTCGTCCTTGAATGCATCATAGGATTGTTGGTGATAGCAATTGCACTTGTGTTGTCACAGTAGATTGGAGTCTTTGTAACATGAACACCATAGTCCTTCAGCTGGCTTTGCATCCATAGTACTTGAGCACTACAACTACCAGCAAAAATGTATTCTGCCTCAACATTAGATGTGGACACAGTATTTTGCTTTTTGCCCGTTTAGCTGACTAGCCTACCACCCAGTAACTGGCAACCACCAGTAGTACTTTTCCTGTCTATTTTACACCCTGCAAAGTCAGCATTTGAATACCCAATTAGCTCAAAGTCCTGGTCTTTGGGATACCAAAGACCACGTTTAGCAGTACCTTTCAGATACCTAAATATCCTTTTTACTGCTAGCAAGTGTGACTCTTTAGGATCAGCTTGATATGTGGCACAGAGACATGTGGCAAACATAATATCTGGTCTGCTGGCTGTAAGATAAAGTAGGGATCCAATCATACCTCTATATTCAGTGATATTGACTGGTTCACCATTGGGATCAGCATCTATTTTAATAGATGCTGCCATTAGGGTCCCTATATCTTTTAAACAGGTCAGACCAAATTTCTTTAACATATCTTTGATATATTTATCCTGACTTATAAAAATTCCATCATCAAGTTGTTTAATTTGCAACCCCAAAAATTATTTCAAATCTCTTTGTAAGCTCATTTCATATGTCTTTGACATAAGTTTTGAAAAATCTTGACAATGTTTCTCATTTTTAGATCCGTAAATAATATCATCCACATATATCTGTACCAGCAAGAGATCACCATCTGTCTCTTTTGAGAACAGAGTGGTATCAATTGTTCCAACTTTAAAACCTATACCAGTGAGATACACATGAAGTGTCTCATACCATGCTCTTGGTGCCTGTTTGAGGCCATAAAGAGCTTTGTCTAGCTTGTAGACATGGTCTGGATATTTACTGCTTACAAAACCAGGAGGCTGTTTGACATAAACTTCTTCTTGCAGCTTCCCATTTAGAAATGCAGATTTAACATCCATCTGGAATACCCTAAAGTTCATCTTAGCAGCATATGTCAAGAACAATCTGATAGCTTCCATCCTAGCCACTGGAGCATATGTCTCTCCATAATCCAATCCTTCTTCCTGTTTGAATCCTTGAGCTACCAATCTAGCTTTGTTTCTGATCACTATCCCCTCTTCATCCATCTTGTTCTTAAAAACCCACTTGGTACCAATGATCTTCTTAGTTTCATCATCAGGTTTAGGTACCAAAGTCCAAACCTTATTCCTATCAAACTGGGATATCTCTTCTTGCATAGCTCCTGCCCAGCTTGGATCTTTGATTGCTTCATCAGGACATGTAGGTTCAATGGTAGACATAAAATTTACATGCATACAAAAGTTGCTGGTTGCATGTCTTCTTATTTTAAAACCACTAGCCAGATTACCAATAACTTGCTCAATAGGATGCTCTTTTGTCCATCTAGTGTTATGAACAGGTGAGCTTATCGTGGAACACACAGCATCTTGATCATCAGCTGGTTCAAAGGTATGAGCAGCAGTTGGAGACAGCTGTTCATTATTCATGTAACCAGTACCAGCTTGTGATCCTTCAGAACCAGTAGACCTATGCTCAAGTTGTAGGACTTCAGTAGAGCCAGTAGGTCCACTTGGTTTAGACACAGATGGAACAGAGTGTTCCATCTCATCATCAGAGAACCCAGCAACATGGATTGGTGAGGGATTTGCAGCTGGTTCTTCTTCATCATCAAGAGCTTGCTGAGTAGGCTCTTTAAATAATAACACTTCATCTTCTTGACTGGGAGATGAAGCTGGGCAGTTTCATCAAATGTAACATTAATTGATTCTTCAAAACAATCCCTTCTTTTATTAAAAACCCTATATGCCTTTGACATGTTGGAATATCCCAAGAATATACCTTCATCAGCCTTAGCATCAAACTTGACTAGCTGATCCCTATTATTTAGAATGAAACGGGGAGTGTCAAATACATGAAGAAATAAAATTGAGGGTCTTCTTCCTTTGAGAACTTCATAAGCAGTTTTCTGATGTCTTTTCACTATTCAAGATATATTCTGGGTAAAACATGCAGTGCTCACAGCTTCTGCCCAATATGAATTTTTCAGCCCAGACTCAGCTAACATAGATCTTGCTGCTTCAATAAGAGTTCTGTTTCTTCTTTCTGCAACACCATTCTGTTGAGGTGTTCTCACAGCAGAAAAGTTTTGTGAAATACCTTTGTCAGCACAAAATTCTTCTAATGTAGCATTTCTGAATTCTGTACCATGATCACTTCTTAGCTGTTTCACTAGTTGCCCATTTAAAAGCTCTATTCTTTTGATAAAATTGATAATTTCATTAGCAGCTTCACTCTTTTGCTTCAAAAAGAATACCCAGGTGTATCTTGAGTATTCATCAACAATAACCAGTGTATACTTCTTTCTACTACAGCTGGCCACATTAACAGGACCAAATAGATCCATATGAAGTAAATGAAATGGTTTTTCAATAGATGAGATTTGCTTTGATTTGAATGAGGCATGGTGATGTTTTCCCTTTTCACAGCCAGGACACAATCTGTTCTTTACATAAGACATAGTGGGTAGCCCAGACACCAAACTTCTACTAGATAATTTGTGAATATCTTTGAAGTTGAGATGTGAGAGTCTCTTGTGCCATAACCACTTCAGGTTGTCTGCTACCTTTGAATAGAAACAAGTATCAGTTGTTGTGACTGATGTGTTCATGTCAATTTGATACATGTTTTCATGACGTTTTAGCAGTCAGCAGTGGCTTCCCTGTCTTATAAAAAATAATGCCAATTTTTCTTCTGAATTGGACTATCTTATTCTTACTTGTCAGTTGGCTTATGCTGAGTAAATTATGTTTAAGCCCAACGACATATGCAACATTTGAGAACGTGACATTCCCATTCGTCAAAGTACCAAAACCCTTTGTGTAACCCAACGAATTATCTCCATACGAAACAACTGGACCATCCTTTTCTTGATAGTCCATCAGCAGGGACTTACATCCGGTCATATGTCTCGAACAACCACTATCGAGATACCAGATTTGCTTGTTTTAAATGCCCTGCACAGTAGCTAAGAGATTAGTTATTTTTGGGAACCCATCCAAGGATGGGTTCTGGAAGGGTCATCTTTGATGATATCTTCCTGTCTGCTGGTTTGCTTGAAGAAGCAACAGCGGATGGGGTTAGGGTTAGAGTACACCGGTTGGCTAAGTGAAACTTGTTGCCACATTTGTAGCATTTTCTCACATTTGGTATCGGTAACTGGTCATACACTGAGTAAATGGGTGCAGTAAGATCGGGTCAACTTTTGGCTACTGCCTCAATTAGCTGGTCAAGCTTGACTGTCATAATCTCAGTGATAGACAGTTCATCATTCGAGTCCACTTTTGCTTTTCCCTTAAGGGCAGCTTTCTTCTTAGGAGTTTTACCTGCTGCCTTGGACTTGCCAGTATTTCGTTTGACTGGCTTATCTACAGCTACTGGTTGACCAGTAAGTTTGTCATCAGCTGGCTCAGCACAATTGGAACTCGAACACGAAGGGGGAATCAGTTGGTTTAATTTTTCTTAGATTATTTTCAGTGATTTCCCTTTTAATACATCTTTCTTTTGGAGTCATGTAGTAGATACCTGAGGGGTCAGTAGTCTCATCAATTGAGGTACTGGCTTCTCTTGCTCTAACTTCATCCTTCAAAATCTCTTTCATGGCAGGTAGTGGGGACACAACAGGTCTAACAAACTTATTTGTCAAGACCTTTTTACCCTTAACTATCTTGGCAAAAGTATTTGGCAAGACAGCTTCAGGATCAGTTTCAAGAATAGGGTCCATGAAAGTAACTTCTGCAATAGCAGCAGCAGCAGCATAGTCACCAGCAAAGAATGCTTCAACTTGGACAGGCACCTGCTCATTAACACACTTGGCTGTGCGTTGAGCAGATGTACACCACGAAGCGACAACCTTTTTAAGATTATCCAGCTGGTTCTTGACTTCTGTTGCCTCAACGTGAAGAGACTTTAAAGCAAAGTTTTGTTTTTCAAGTTTGGAAATATCATCTTTCAAGATTTTAATTTTATCGTTTTTGCTTTTAAGTTTCTCATTTAAAGATTTGTTGTCAGTTTTCAAAACTTCTTCACGTTTGCTGTCAACTCTTAGGTAGTCAAACATTTCAGCTTTTTCATCATCAGTATAAGTTCGAAAATTATCAACCTTATACATCAATTCAGTTTTCCATTGAGGTGAATCTCTTTTCTGATCAGCTTCCCTCATATCAGCCAAAAACTTATTGCCACTATCATCCTCATCAGACTCCTTGACCTCCTTGGCCATTAAACACAGCTTTTTATCAGAAGCATAACCAGCACCATCATCATCAGTATCACTATCAGAGGATGACGCCGAGCTGGTTTCATCCCAATCATGATGCTCAGCAACTAGAACCTTTTCTGGCTTTTTACCCTTCTTATCAGTCTTAGCACTTTCCTTCATCTGAGCTTTCATAGCTTTGTACTTGTTCTTGTACTTATCAGCTTTTGAGAAAGAGTTAGCATGTGAAGTTGAAGGTTTCCTCGACATGCATTCAGCAGCAAAATGTCCAACCTTCCCACAATTATAACACTCAGATTTAGGACCCTTGACTGACTTGCTGCTATACCTAGCACTCGGTTTCTTACTCCCTTTGTATGACTTGCTGGTTCAATTACGATTGAACCTTTTGAACTTCCTAACCAGCAAAGCCATACCTTCAGCAAACCCTTCTACATCACTTTCGTCATCACTGCTTTCTTCAGACCCAGTACCACTATCCACATCACTCTCAGCTGTCTCTTATTCTGCCAACAACTTTTGAACCAGTAAAGCCTTTTGAGCTTTCTTTTTTGCAGCAGCAATAAGAGCAGTATCATCTGTCTTAGAAGATTTTGAAATGGTGGGGGCAGACCTAAAGTTTTCTTTTAAGTTAAGTTCAAATTTAGCCTCTGCTTTCTCATGGTTCCAAAGTGAACTGTAGAGAGAAGACATGTTAAAGTTCTTAGAGGTCTGAGTGGTTCTTAAAGGGTCAGTAACAGATTTCCATTTAGTAGGCAGTGAATCAATGAATTTGTTTACTTGTTCAAATTCAGTATAGGTGACATTCAAAGTGATTAGGTCTGCAATCAAGGAGTTAAACCTAATAAAGGTTTTCTTAAGGGTTTCATTCTTGTAGGCAAAGAACATTTCATATTCTCTTTTCAAAGCAATCATTCTGTTCTGCCTTACTTCTCCCATACCCTCATAGGTGACATCTAGATAGTCCAACATAAGTTTAGCATTTGCTTTTCCCTTAATCAGTTTGAACAGTGGGTTAGGCAAAGTTATAGCTAACAGGGTTCTGATTTTAGGGTCAAGTCCAACACGACGTTTATCCTCAGCATCCCATCTAGAAGGAGTGAGAATAACCTCTCTGCCAGGAACAGCAGGAGTGTCAGCTGTAGCTGGAGCACTACCAATAGACTCAGTGGGAACAAATGGACCATCTGTGGCAATACCAGGCATGAGTGGGTCAATAGACTCAAGGTGAAGCATGAATCTTGCCTTTCAAGTTTCATACTCATCTTCATCAAATTTGGGTGGTCTATTGGATGAGCCATTTTCAAGGTAAGCTGTATTTGAATATGCAGCCATGAGAGAATTCAGATCCAAGATATTAATTATCAAGACTGAAGCTCTGATACCAGTTGTTGGTCCCTTGATAACAACAGGAGTATTGTAGAAGGGGGGGGGGGGGGTGAATACAATTTCTTTTAATTAACTTAACAGTTAAACACGATTAGTATTCAAACATGTAAATTAAATAGAGTCACAGGTAATTTTCAACGGTTATTCTTTATTGATTGAATCACAAAGAATCACAACTATCCTTGGCAAAATGATAGTTGGTTGATACAGATTACCTAGAATATAGCTAAGAGGTAAACTAAAATCTATTACACGTTTTTGACTCTAAATAAATAAACCCACACCACTAGTTTTTACAATAGCGGATACAACAATTTATAGTAGTCCTATTAACCGTGTAATAGTTCTATTGTCCACTGGTACATATGATGTTTGTACTTGTGGGGACAACCGCATCAGAGAGCATGCTCTCCTCTTTCCTCTTTGGTAGCTATTTGCAGGAACACTCCAATTCGGTTTGGCACCACTATTTGATTAAACAAATAGAATATTGTGTTCCCTAGGTGTTGACAAAGTATAACCCATGTCTGCACATGCGTTAACTTCTGCATTCTCACATGGTCTTGTAAGGTCACTTGTCAGCCGCCGACGCGTGTCCTTTTCTGTTCAACTTTGTCTTTGACTTCTGTTGAATAGTACAATTGATGTAGACCACTCGGGAAACTACTATGCTTGTAATGGAGCATAGCTGTCTTATGTAGTAAGCTGCATTCCAGTTGTGCTAGTTCTTCATTGCTGAGACACTTGATATTCTTGAATTGCTGAGTACACATCCTGTGCTGATTGAAGAAAACTGTCTACCTTGTACTGGTAGACTGAGCAGCAAACTACACTCGACACAGCAATATCTGCTGTCTATACATAAACAAACTTATGCTGCCTGCACATAACATTTTAGTGCAAATAAATTACAGTTTTGTCATAATTAAATCCTTAATTATTTTGGGGACTCAACATATCGAATTCTCCCCCATGGTGTAACAACCCAACCCGTTAACCAACCAAAAACGCAGCATAAAAAAAAATTAAAACTGAGCTGACCAGATGAGGTGCGCGGCGCGCACCCACACCTGTGCGCGGAGCGCACAGGGCCTGGCAGCCCGCTGTCCACTTTTTCCAATTTTCGTAAAAAGATCTCTTGCTTCCCGACACTTTTAGACCAAACGCTTCTCACAAAATTTTATATTAGTTAAAACTAACACGTTCCAATAATAAAATGAGTTTTACGAGACCGGGCCCACATCGGCCGTTTTACGACTTTCGTACAAAATACAAGTTTTCAATCACATGATTTTTAACACAAAAATAAAGACCGAGCATGGTGATTGGGGATACGCTACCCAATCCTAATCAATCCAAAAGCACGTCTTCTAAAGCAAACTACGCAAGTCCACTAGTTCTCACGCTTACCCGAGCCACCGTCTCCATGCAAATCTATAAAAATGTAAACAACGAGAGGGTAAGCTAATGCTTAGTGAGTGAGAATATACTACATACATATATATGCATAAAATGGACACGCCACACAATAATAATCAAATAGCACATACCGGAGTATCCAAGCATAAAGGCAAGCTAATCTAAGCATACCGTACGACCGCTATACAACAAGCTAAAAATATCAACAACGTAAGTTCACCTATGATGATATGAACAACGCCATCAAGCTACACCCGGGGGTTAGCTAAATCACAACAATACGACAAGCATCAATGTTCACAACATCTACTAGTATTCAAGATCTCAAGGCTAGCCCAACGAATGGTATCGTCAACATCGAACTTAATTCCCATCCGTCCTAATAAATGTGGTATCGTCAACATCGAACTTAAACCCACATATGAGGTATCGTCAACATCGAACTTAAACCCTCATCGAATGAATTAATGTGGTATCGTCAACATCGAACTTAAACCCACATATGAGGTATCGTCAACATCGAACTTAAACCCTCATCGAATGTCACTACAATAGTGGTATGGCTTCGTCAACATCGAACTTTAAATCCATACATGAGGTATCGTCAACATCGAACTTTAACCTTCATCTAAACCATCAAACAATATACTCTAGGATATGGTATCGTCAACATCGAACTTTAACCCATACCCCACAAATAAATAAATCATATACTTACATATATAATTATTCCACTCACAAGCCCATGTGATAACGTACACACGAAGTGTGCACCTCGCCAAAGATGGTCAACCCAAACACACAACCGTGCCAATTGGGCATGTACACAAGTCCATCAATCCACCTATATGTGAAGTGAGCTCTATAGCCGAGGTTCACTTCACCCAACCAGCACCCATCCTACACATACATATGCACATAGGATATTAACACTCACCTTGTCGTCTTGATGAATGCTTCCGAATAATCCGCAACGCGCCGATGGAAAGTACCTATTCCATTATCACAATACAAACAACACAATTAGGGTGGATTTACAAACCAACCCCATTCGACACTTGGTGAAATTTCGACCAATTGCACTTCCTAGCACAAACCGCGCCCAAACCAACCAATAATCACAAACACTAGTTACAATGGTCCTAATATGTCAATTAAACCCAAACACAAGTGTTAAACACTTATCATTCTCAAAATCACCCATAAACCCTAATTTTGACTCAATTCAAAATTAGTCATTCAAATACACTAAATTGGGTTCCAACACTTCCATAATCACCAAACCTAGTGATTAAACCCAATTCCAAGTCGTAAATCATGGCCAAGTCGGTTTCCAACCCAAAACCCACCAACAACAACAACAACAACAACAATAAACCCGATTACTAACATCAATAAACTCACTTCAAGAGTTTAAATGGGTTTCTCTACAAATCAAGTTCAAACCCTAACTTTGGATATCAAATCAAACATTGAAATTCGGAGTTAGAACTTACCACAACAACCAAAACATAGCTAGGAATGAGGTGAACAACTTTAAAACCCGAGCTTTGGTGAGAATCCAACTCTTTCTTCTCCAAATGAAGCTTCCTCTCTCTAAAACTCTTCTCGCTCTAGGGTTTGAAGATGAGAGTGATGAATGGATGTGAAAATGATCCAAAGTTGGATCCAAACCAACTGATAAAGCCCACAGATCCGGCCTCAAGTGAAAAGACCAAATTGCCCTTCATTAAACTCAAAATAGAAAAAGGCTGAAATCTGTCGCTGGCAAGGTGCGCGGCGCGCACCCATAACTGTGTGCGGCGCGCACAACAGTCTGGGTAGATTCTGACCTTCGTTTAATTCCACAATACTTCCTGCATTCAACGTAGCATAATTACACATCCGTACAATAAATATTAGAGTCTTACAACTCTCCCCCACTTAGAATCGATCACGTCCTCGTGATCCTCGTCACTTAACCAAACAGACCACGCTCCACGGTCCTTAAACGTAAGTCCCAAACCGACTTTCCTAGGCAATTCTTCCCAATGAATAGCTTTTAACAACCAAAATCGTCACACGCGATTTATCAAGTCACAATCCGTGCACTAAACCTTACTCAATCCTTCACAATGGGAAAATTCAGCAAATCTCGAACCGAGATATCAACCCTCTAGCATACCATTACCAAGTACAATGCTAAAGTAACCACACATCAAAATAAAGTCAACCATCTAAACCGACGAAGACCGAATAGAAGCGAGTCCTTACAGATAGTGCTCACCACTTAACATACTTTATAGTGCGCAATACGACCAATACGCAACTACCGTAACATCATAATCCAACGGCTAAAACCGATTGCACCCAACGACTATGGCAACGCAAATCCCAAGGTGGACAAAATCGACTATCGTCACACCCGTAACATCATGTGAGCGAAACACGGATATCGCATCACTAATCATACAACATGGTCCTCACGACCCCACCATCGGTGTATGAAACAACCGATAGATCAAACATCACGAAGGCTGGCCGAAAACTACACGTAATCCACTTCCTAAATCTCAACACAGGAATGGTACTCCCATTCCCCATCGGTACTTGCATTTCTCGATAACGTTATACCATACCGATATAACACTACTCCCATGGTAAGTTAGTGGACCGAGCCGACGGCCATAACCCACCAATCACATACGCTCTTTTGGCCTGATACAACGAGTAGTGCAACATTGCGCACTGCTACACTATAGTGAACCCTAGCGGGATACACTAACCATCCATCTCGAACGAAGTATATACGCATACATAAAATCATTCCACCCCGCTTGGAATTTCCGCACACGAATCAAACGCACACGCGAACATCACCATCGCAATCAAGCAAGAACCACCTATAACGAACATAGGCACAAAACAATAATTCCCTAGAAGAGAATCCGATACGCACATCCCTTAACCGAGGGACTTCACCTCGATCGTCAAACACGTCCATTACCTCTCAACGAGGTTTACCACATTACCACCCCGGTGATAATTCAAATCCAAAATCATAAGTACAATTTAACCAAAATCGTACTCTACCACAATCGACCAAAACTAGGTCCCAACACAATTTCCAGATCTACTAAGAGCATCATCTGGAATCTCACACTAAAACCTTCTCGTGCGGGAGTGTAACTCCCCCACTTGAAACTACGTTCCCGAATCGCCTCGCCGTGGTAACATCACCCGCGATAATTACCACTATCCGCCATACGTGACCAATTTCTCCATCGGTCATAACACTCGAATTCCCACGAATTCATTTCGCACACTAGAAATTGACGTCCACCGTCACCCATTGGCTTTACTTAAACAATGACACAAAACCAACATAACAAGTACATTGTACAACCGTACAATGCTACCGAAAAGTAAACTTTAATAACAATTGGGTTTACATGACCCATCACCACATCTTGCTCCATCCTTGAGCACACGAAGGATTTTAACCTATCCTTAAACAATCCGGACGAAGAGTTCACCACAATTTACACAAAATTTACTCTCACAATCATCCAATTGCTATAGCTTGTCAAATTCTACCTAGTCACTCATGTACCTAAGGGTTTCACTTCGGTACCCTAAGTACAATGTAACCGCAACACCATCGGAGTCGAACACCACGCTAGTAGGTATAAAAGAGGCACCTAATGTCGCGTCATGTAGACTCCATTACCAACATACATCGAGATCCAAGACGCTCGATTTCAAGGGTTCCAACCACCCGACGAACCTCACGGTTCATCAACTTTAACACGAGAGTGAACACGCTCTAACGTCCGAAAGCCAAAGCCCACACACCTGGCTTGGTAGAAACATTTTCCAATACTAAAGAATGCTTGGTTGCACCAAGTCTTTCGCCCTTCGCCTATAAATCAAAATGTCACCATAGGGTACTTCCATTAGGAACGTCACCCATATCACTAACATGCACAACACCATGCATTTAACCAACTCAAACTCAACGGCACATAATAAATAATCAAAAGGACATATTTATTAAAACGAAACGTACCTTAACGTCTCTTTGTCGCACCCGTCCCCGCTAACTTGGGACATTCCGACTTACGATGTCCTTCCTCTTGGCAAACGAAGCACACCATGCCATCACCCTTTGGCACCGCACATTCCCAATACTTGTGACCCCTCACGCCACAATTGTAACACTTAGGCGCACTAGAGTCCGATATACCCGTCCGTGTACCACCCGTGCTCGCACTCGGACCCTAAGTCCTCTTACTTGGAGCACCATACGAATCAACCATTCTCTTACTTGAAAGCTCCCTAACCTTCGATCGCGAATAAGATTCGAAACCCCTAGCCATGTTAAATAACTCCGCAAACAAGTTCACTTGGCCAACGATAATTTTGCCCTGCAACTCATCATTCAAAGTCCGATAAAAATCTTCCATCAACATCGATCATTACCAATATACTCCGGGCAAAAATGAGCCTTCGACATAAAGGTCATCTTTAGAGTATTCAAGTCCATCGATCCTTGTTACAAATTGCGCAACTCATTTCGCATTTCCGACAAATCGGCTAAAGTCCGGAACTCCTCGAAGAATTCCTTCTTAAACTCGTCCCACGATAACCCCATAAACGGTTCACCACCGACAAGATCAATCTTACCATCCAACCAATCCTTCGCCCTACCCCGCAACAAACTAGTAGCGAGTCTTGTCTTTTTCTCAGGAGCCCATTCAATAGTACGAAAACACCCTTCGACATCCGAGATCCAAGTTGTGCTTATCAAAGGATCCGGTTTTCCATCGTACATCGGGGATTTAGTCCTCATGAAGCTCTTAAGACAATGCTCCATTTCACCACTACTCCAAGATTCGGAATACTTCCTATCCATTTCTTCTCGAAACGCACTCATTTGCTCCGCAACGGCGGCCGCAACTCTAGCGTTAAACTCTAGATCGTTCGTCTCGATCCCGTTTCCCATCGCCATTCTAAGGAATGCAAAAGCGATTAGATCACTAACGTATAAAACAACACGCATAACACCTCCCCATCTTGCACAACACTCGTCGTACATTGCTTGTTAGACACGATTTGCACCCGTAATAAGGTTTGCAAGTCCTTATTATGCACACACGTCGTCTCAACTCGTTAGTACAACGACCGCCTCGCTCGATGATATAACCAACACAACGACAATTCTACGCGATATAAACACACGCGAGAATTATTATCACAACACAATAATATATTAATAATATCCGAATTACTAATATAAACGTTAGTCCACCTACAAACAAGGCACTAACTATAACCTATTCCGACTCGTACTCCTACAAGTCCCGCAACAAATTCAGCACACACAAAAGTCTAAGTCTAGGCACCTATCTCTAGTCACCTAAATCCCTTAGACCATGCTCTGATACCACTTGTAACAACCCAACCCGTTAACCAACCAAAAACGCAGTGCGCGGCGCGCACCCGTTAACCAACCAAAAATGCAGTGTGCGGCGCGCACCCACACCTGTGCGCGGCGCGCACAGGGCCTGGCAGCCCGCTGTCCACTTTTTCCAATTTTCGTAAAAAGATCTCTTGCTTCCCGACACTTTTAGACCAAACGCTTCTCACAACATTTTATATTAGTTAAAACTAACACGTTCCAATAATAAAATGAGTTTTACGAGACCGGGCCCACATCGGTCGTTTTACGACTTTCGTACAAAATACAAGTTTTCAACCACATGATTTTTAACACAAAAATAAAGATCGAGCATGGTGATTGGGGATACGCTACCCAATCCTAATCAATCCAAAAGCACGTCTTCTAAAGTAAACTACGCAAGTTCACTAGTTCCCACGCTTACTCGAGCCACCTTCTCCATGCAAATCTATAAAAATGTAAACAACGAGAGGGTAAGCTAATGCTTAGTGAGTGAGAATATACTACATACATATATATGCATAAAATGGACACGCCACACAATAATAATCAAATAGCACATACCGGAGTATCCAAGCATAAAGGCAAGCTAATCTAAGCATACCGTACGACCGCTATACAACAAGCTAAAAATATCAACAACGTAAGTTCACCTACGATGATATGAACAACGCCATCAAGCTACACCCGGGGGTTAGCTACATCACAACAATACGACAAGCATCGATGTTCACAACATCCACTAGTATTCAAGATCTCAAGGCTAGCCCAACGAATGGTATCATCAACATCGAACTTAATTCCCATCCGTCCTAATAAATGTGGTATCGTCAACATCGAACTTAAACCCACATATGAGGTATCGTCAACATCGAACTTAAACCCTCATCGAATGAATTAATGTGGTATCGTCAACATCGAACTTAAACCCACATATGAGGTATCGTCAACATCGAACTTAAACCCTCATCGAATGTCACTACAATAGTGGTATGGCTTCGTCAACATCGAACTTTAAATCCATACATGAGGTATCGTCAACATCGAACTTTAACCCTCATCTAAACCATCAAACAATATACTCTAGGATATGGTATCGTCAACATCAAACTTTAACCCATACCCCACAAATAAATAAATCATATACTTACATATATAATTATTCCACTCACAAGCCCATGTGATAACGTACACACGAAGTGTGCACCTCGCCAAAGATGGTCAACCCAAATGCACAACCGTGCCAATTGGGCATGTACACAAGTCCATCAATCCACCTATATGTGAAGTGAGCTCTATAGCCGAGGTTCACTTCACCCAACCAGCACCCATCCTACACATACATATGCACATAGGATACTAACACTCACCTTGTCGTCTTGATGAATGCTTCCGAATAATCCACAACGCGCAGATAGAAAGTACCTATTCCATTATCACAATACAAACAGCACAATTAGGGTGGATTTACAAACCAACCCCATTCGACACTTGCTGCAATTTCGACCAATTGCACTTCCAAGCACAAACCGTGCCCAAACCAACTAATAATCACTAACACTAGTTACAATGGTCCTAATATGTCAATTAAACCCAAACACAAGTGTTAAACACTTATCATTCTCAAAATCACCCATAAACCCTAATTTTTACTCAATTCAAAATTAGTCATTCAAATACATTAAAATGGGTTCCAACACTTCCATAATCACCAAACCTAGTGATTAAACCCAATTCCAAGTCGTAAATCATGGCCAAGTCGGTTTCCAACCCAAAACCCACCAACAACAACAATAAACTCGATTACTAACATCAATAAACTCACTTCAAGAGTTTAAATGAGTTTCTCTACAAATCAAGTTCAAACCCTAACTTTGGATATCAAATCAAACATTGAAATTCGGAGTTAGAACTTACCACAACAACCAAAACGTAGCTAGGAATGAGGTGAACAACTTTAAAACCCGAGCTTTGGTGAGAATCCAACTCTTTCTTCTCCAAATGAAGCTTCCTCTCTCTAAAACTCTTCTCTCTCTAGGGTTTGAAGATGAGAGTGATGAATGGATGTGAAAATGATCCAAAGTTGGATCCAAACCAACTGATAAAGCCCACAGATCCGGCCTCAAGTGAAAAGATCAAATTGCCCTTCATTAAACTCAAAATAGAAAAAGGATGAAATCTGTCGCTGGCAAGGTGCGCGACGCGGAACCATAACTGTGCGCGGCGCGCACAATGAAATGTCCCGTTCTTATTGATTAAAAACGTTCCATATTAATTGATTTCGTTGCGAGGTTTTGACCTCTATATGAGACGTTTTTCAAAGACTGCATTCATTTTTAAAACAAACCATAACCTTTATTCCATAAATAAAGGTTTAAAAAGTTTTATGTAGATTATCAAATAATGATAATCTAAAATATCCTGTTTACACACGACCATTACATAATGGTTTACAATACAAATATGTTACATCGAAATCAGTTTCTTGAATGCAGTTTTTACACAATATCATACAAACATGGACTCCAAATCTTGTCCTTATTTTAGTATGCAACAGCGGAAGCTCTTAATATTCACCTGAGAATAAACATGCTTTAAACGTCAACAAAAATGTTGGTGAGTTATAGGTTTAACCTATATATATCAAATCGTAACAATAGACCACAAGATTTCATATTTCAATACACATCCCATACATAGAGATAAAAATCATTCATATGGTGAACACCTGGTAACCGACATTAACAAGATGCATATATAAGAATATCCCCATCATTCCGGGACACCCTTCGGATATGATATAAATTTCGAAGTACTAAAGCATCCGGTACTTTGGATGGGGTTTGTTAAGCCCAATAGATCTATCTTTAGGATTCGCGTCAATTAGGGTGTCTGTTCCCTAATTCTTAGATTACCAGACTTAATAAAAAAGGGCATATTCGATTTCGATAATTCAACCATAGAATGTAGTTTCACGTACTTGTGTCTATTTTGTAAATCATTTATAAAACCTGCATGTATTCTCATCCCAAAAATATTAGATTTTAAAAGTGGGACTATAACTCACTTTGACAGATTTTTACTTCGTCGGGAAGTAAGACTTGGCCACTGGTTGATTCACGAACCTATAACAATATATACATATATATCAAAGTATGTTCAAAATATATTTACAACACTTTTAATATATTTTGATGTTTTAAGTTTATTAAGTCAGCTGTCCTCGTTAGTAACCTACAACTAGTTGTCCACAGTTAGATGTACAGAAATAAATCGATAAATATTATCTTGAATCAATCCACGACCCAGTGTATACGTATCTCAGTATTGATCACAACTCAAACTATATATATTTTGGAATCAACCTCAACCCTGTATAGCTAACTCCAACATTCACATATAGAGTGTCTATGGTTGTTCCGAAATATATATAGATGTGTCGACATGATAGGTCGAAACATTGTATACGTGTCTATGGTATCTCAAGATTACATAATATACAATACAAGTTGATTAAGTTATGGTTGGAATAGATTTGTTACCAATTTTCACGTAGCTAAAATGAGAAAAATTATCCAATCTTGTTTTACCCATAACTTCTTCATTTTAAATCTGTTTTGAGTGAATCAAATTGCTATGGTTTCATATTGAACTCTATTTTATGAATCTAAACAGAAAAAGTATAGGTTTATAGTCGGAAAAATAAGTTACAAGTCGTTTTTGTAAAGGTAGTCATTTCAGTCGAAAGAACGACGTCTAGATGACCATTTTAGAAAACATACTTCCACTTTGAGTTTAACCATAATTTTTGGATATAGTTTCATGTTCATAATAAAAATCATTTTCTCAGAATAACAACTTTTAAATCAAAGTTTATCATAGTTTTTAATTAACTAACCCAAAACAGCCCGCGGTGTTACTACGACGGCGTAAATCCGGTTTTACGGTGTTTTTCGTGTTTCCAGGTTTTAAATCATTAAGTTAGCATATCATATAGATATAGAACATGTGTTTAGTTGATTTTAAAAGTCAAGTTAGAAGGATTAAATTTTGTTTGCGAACAAGTTTAGAATTAACTAAACTATGTTCTAGTGATTACAAGTTTAAACCTTCGAATAAGATAGCTTTATATGTATGAATCGAATGATGTTATGAACATCATTACTACCTTAAGTTCCTTGGATAAACCTACTGGAAAAGAGAAAAATGGATCTAGCTTCAATGGATCCTTGGATGGCTCGAAGTTCTTGAAGCAGAATCATGACACGAAAACAAGTTCAAGTAAGATCATCACTTGAAATAAGATTGTTATAGTTATAGAAATTGAACCAAAGTTTGAATATGATTATTACCTTGTATTAGAATGATAACCTACTGTAAGAAACAAAGATTTCTTGAGGTTGGATGATCACCATACAAGATTGGAAGTGAGCTAGCAAACTTGAAAGTATTCTTGATTTTATGAAACTAGAACTTTTGGAATTTATGAAGAACACTTAGAACTTGAAGATAGAACTTGAGAGAGATCAATTAGATGAAGAAAATTGAAGAATGAAAGTGTTTGTAGGTGTTTTTGGTCGTTGGTGTATGGATTAGATATACAGGATATGTAATTTTGTTTTCATGTAAATAAGTCATGAATGATTACTCATATTTTTATAATTTTATGAGATATTTCATGCTAGTTGCCAAATGATGGTTCCCACATGTGTTAGGTGACTCACATGGGCTGCTAAGAGCTGATCATTGGAGTGTATATACCAATAGTACATACATCTAAAAGCTGTGTATTGTACGAGTACGAATACGGGTGCATACGAGTAGAATTGTTGATGAAACTGAACGAGGATGTAATTGTAAGCATTTTTGTTAAGTAGAAGTATTTTGATAAGTGTATTGAAGTCTTTCAAAAGTGTATAAATACATATTAAAACATTACATGTATATACATTTTAACTGAGTCGTTAAGTCATCGTTAGTCGTTACATGTAAATGTTGTTTTGAAACCTTTAGGTTAACGATCTTGTTAAATGTTGTTAACCCAATGTTTATAATATCAAAAGAGATTTTAAATTATTATATTATCATGATATTATGATGTACGAATATCTCTTAATATGATATATATACATTAAATGTCGTTACAACGATAATCGTTACATATATGTCTCGTTTCAAAATCATTAAGTTAGTAGTCTTGTTTTTACATATGTAGTTCATTGTTAATATACTTAATGATATGTTTACTTATCATAATATCATGTTAACTATATATATAACCATATATATGTCATCATATAGTTTTTACAAGTTTTAACGTTCGTGAATCACCGGTCAACTTGGGTGGTCAATTGTCTATATGAAACATATTTCAATTAATCAAGTCTTAACAAGTTTGATTGCTTAACATGTTGGAAACATTTAATCATGTAAATATCAATCTCAATTAATATATATAAACATGGAAAAGTTCGGGTCACTACAGTACCTACCCGTTAAATAAATTTCGTCCCGAAATTTTAAGCTGTTGAAGGTGTTGACGAATCTTCTGGAAATAGATGCGGGTATTTCTTCTTCATCTGATCTTCACGCTCCCAGGTGAACTCGGGTCCTCTACGAGCATTCCATCGAACCTTAACAATTGGTATCTTGTTTTGCTTAAGTCTTTTAACCTCACGATCCATTATTTCGACGGGTTCTTCGATGAATTGAAGTTTTTCGTTGATTTGGATTTCATCTAACGGAATAGTGAGATCTTCTTTAGCAAAACATTTCTTTAAATTCGAGACGTGGAAAGTGTTATGTACAGCCGCGAGTTGTTGAGGTAACTCTAGTCGGTAAGCTACTGGTCCGATACGATCAATAATCTTGAATGGTCCAATATACCTTGGATTTAATTTCCCTCGTTTACCAAATCGAACAACGCCTTTCCAAGGTGCAACTTTAAGCATGACCATCTCTCCAATTTCAAATTCTATATCTTTTCTTTTAATGTCAGCGTAGCTCTTTTGTCGACTTTGGGCGGTTTTCAACCGTTGTTGAATTTGGATGATCTTCTCGGTAGTTTCTTGTATAATCTCCGGACCCGTAATCTGTCTATCCCCTACTTCACTCCAACAAATCGGAGACCTGCACTTTCTACCATAAAGTGCTTCAAACGGCGCCATCTCAATGCTTGAATGGTAGCTGTTGTTGTAGGAAAATTCTGCTAACGGTAGATGTCGATCCCAACTGTTTCCGAAATCAATAACACATGCTCGTAGCATGTCTTCAAGCGTTTGTATCGTCCTTTCGCTCTGCCCATCAGTTTGTGGATGATAGGCAGTACTCATGTCTAGACGAGTTCCTAATGCTTGCTGTAATGTCTGCCAGAATCTTGAAATAAATCTGCCATCCCTATCAGAGATAATAGAGATTGGTATTCCATGTCTGGAGATAACTTCCTTCAAATACAGTCATGCTAATTTCTCCATCTTGTCATCTTCTCTTATTGGCAAGAAGTGTGCTGATTTGGTGAGACGGTCAACTATTACCCAAATAGTATCAAAACTACTTGCAGTCCTTGGCAATTTAGTGATGAAATCCATGGTAATGTTTTCCCATTTCCATTCCGGGATTTCGGGTTGTTGAAGTAGACCTGATGGTTTCTGATGCTCAGCTTTGACCTTAGAACACGTCAAACATTCTCCTACGTATTTAGCAACATCGGCTTTCATACCCGGCCACCAAAAATGTTTCTTGAGATCCTTGTACATCTTCCCCGTTCCAGGATGTATTGAGTATCTGGTTTTATGAGCTTCTCTAAGTACCATTTCTCTCATATCTCCAAATTTTGGTACCCAAATCCTTTCAGCCCTATACCGGGTTCCGTCTTCCCGAATATTAAGATGCTTCTCCGATCCTTTGGGTATTTCATCCTTTAAATTTCCCTCTTTTAAAACTCCTTGTTGCGCCTCCTTTATTTGAGTAGTAATGTTATTATGAATCATTATATTCATACATTTTACTCGAATGGGTTCTCTGTCCTTCCTGATCAAGGCATCGGCTACCACATTTGCCTTCCCCGGGTGGTAACGAATCTCAAAGTCGTAATCATTCAATAATTCAATCCACCTACGCTGCCTCATATTCAGTTGTTTCTGATTAAATATGTGTTGAAGACTTTTGTGGTCGGTATATATAATACTTTTGACCCCATATAAGTAGTGCCTCCAAGTCTTTAATGCAAAAACAACCGCGCCTAATTCCAAATCATGCGTCGTATAATTTTGTTCGTGAATCTTCAATTGTCTAGACGCATAAGCAATCACCTTCGTTCGTTGCATTAATACACAACCGAGACCTTGCTTTGATGCATCACAATAAATCACAAAATCATCATTCCCTTCAGGCAATGACAATATAGGTGCCGTAGTTAGCTTTTTCTTCAATAACTGAAACGCTTTCTCTTGTTCATCATTCCATTCAAATTTCTTCCCTTTATGCGTTAATGCAGTCAAGGGTTTTGCTATTCTGGAAAAGTCTTGGATGAACCTTCTGTAGTAACCAGCTAGTCCTAAAAACTGGCGTATGTGTTTCGGAGTTTTCGGGGTTTCCCACTTTTCAACAGTTTCTATCTTTGCCAGATCCACCTTAATACCTTCTTTGTTCACTATGTGACCGAGGAATTGAACTTCTTCCAACCAAAATGCACACTTTGAAAACTTAGCGTACAATTCTTCCTTCCTCAATACTTCTAACACCTTTCTCAAATGTTCACCGTGTTCTTGGTCATTCTTTGAGTAAATAAGTATGTCATCAATGAAAACAATGACAAACTTGTCAAGGTATGGTCCACACACTCGGTTCATAAGGTCCATGAACACAGCTGGTGCATTAGTTAAACCAAACGGCATGACCATAAACTCGTAATGACCGTAACGTGTTCTGAAAGCAGTCTTTGGAATATCATCTTCTTTCACCCGCATTTGATGATACCCGGAACGTAAGTCAATCTTTGAATAAACAGACGAGCCTTGTAGTTGATCAAATAAGTCATCGATTCTCGGTAGTGGGTAGCGGTTCTTGATGGTAAGTTTGTTCAACTCTCGGTAGTCGATACACAACCTGAATGTACCATCTTTCTTCTTGACAAACAAAACAGGAGCTCCCCACGGTGATGTGCTTGGTCGAATGAAACCACGCTCTAAAAGTTCTTGTAATTGGCTTTGTAGTTCTTTCATCTCGCTGGGTGCGAGTCTGTAAGGAGCACGAGCTATTGGTGCAGCTCCTGGTACAAGATCTATTTGAAATTCAACGGATCGATGTGGGGGTAATCCCGGTAATTCTTTCGGAAATACATCAGGAAATTCTTTTGCGACTGGAACATCATTGATGCTCTTTTCTTCAGTTTGTACTTTCTCGACGTGTGCTAGAACAGCATAGCAACCTTTTCTTATTAGTTTTTGTGCCTTCAAATTACTAATAAGATGTAGCTTCGTGTTGCCCTTTTCTCCGTACACCATTAAGGGTTTTCCTTTTTCTCGTATAATGCGAATTGCATTTTTGTAACAAACGATCTCCGCTTTCACTTCTTTCAACCAGTCCATACCGATTATCACATCAAAACTCCCTAACTCTACTGGTATCAAATCAATCTTAAATGTTTCGCTAACCAGTTTAATTTCTCGATTCCGACATATATTATCTGCTGAAATTAATTTACCATTTGCTAATTCGAGTAAAAATTTACTATCCAAAGGCGTCAATGGACAACTTAATTTAGCACAAAAATCTCTACTCATATAGCTTCTATCCGCACCCGAATCAAATAAAACGTAAGCAGATTTATTGTCAATAAGAAACATACCCGTAACAAGCTCCGGGTCTTCCTGTGCCTCTGCCGCATTAATATTGAAAACTCTTCCACGGCCTTGTCCATTCGTGTTCTCCTGGTTCGGGCAATTTCTAATAATTTGGCCCGGTTTTCCACATTTATAACAAACTACATTGGCATAACTTGCTCCGACACTACTTGCTCCGCCATTACTCGTTCCGACACCATTTGTTCCTTTCGTTCTATTAACCCCTGGTCCGTAGACCTCACACTTCGCCGCGCTATGACCATTTCTTTTACACTTGTTGCAAAATTTGGTGCAGAACCCCGAGTGATTCTTTTCACACCTTTGGCATAGCTGCTTCTGATTGTTGTTGTTGTTGCGGTTATTATTGTTGTTGGGATGATTGTTGTAGTTGCTGTTGTTGTTGTTGTTGTTGTTGTTGTTGGGCCGTTTGTTGTAGTTGCGATTGATGTTGCGATTGTTGGGATAATTGTTGCGATTATTGTTGTAATTGCTGTTGTTGTTGTATTGGTGATTCTTATCACCGTTTTCCTCCCACTTTCTTTTGACTTGCTTCACATTGGCCTCTTCAGCAGTCTGTTCTTTAATTCTTTCTTCAATTTGGTTCACGAGTTTGTGAGCCATTCTACATGCCTGTTGTATGGAGGCGGGCTCGTGTGAACTTATATCTTCTTGGATTCTTTCCGGTAATCCTTTCACAAACGCGTCGATCTTTTCTTCCTCATCTTCGAATGCTCCCGGACACAATAGGCACAATTCTGTGAATCGTCTTTCGTACGTGGTAATATCAAATCCTTGGGTTCGTAACCCTCTAAGTTCTGTCTTGAGCTTATTGACCTCGGTTCTGGGACGGTACTTCTCGTTCATCAAGTGCTTGAATGCTGACCACGGTAGTGCGTACGCATCGTCTTGTCCCACTTGCTCTAGATAGGTATTTCACCATGTTAACGCAGAACCTGTGAAGGTATGAGTAGCGTACTTTACTTTGTCCTCTTCAGTACACTTACTTATGGCAAACACCGATTCGACCTTCTCGGTCCACCGTTTCAATCCGATCGGTCCTTCGGTTCCATCAAATTCCAAAGGTTTGCAGGCAGTGAATTCTTTGTAGGTGCATCCTACACGATTTCCTGTACTGCTAGATCCAAGGTTATTGTTGGTATGTAGCGCAGCCTGTACTGCGGCTATGTTTGAAGCTAGAAAAGTACGGAATTCCTCTTCATTCATATTCACGGTGTGTCGAGTAGTCAGTGCCATTTCCTTCAAAATAGTTAAATGGAACAAGTTAATCATACAGAATATTAAGAGTAGTTAATAGTATTTCGTAGCATAATATGAACTCATTTATAAAAGCTTTTTCTTCATATTAGCGTTTTATAAGTTTAAATTCGGGTAGTACCTACCCGTTAAGTTCATACTTAGTAGCTAATATACAATTCAACTACTACAATTCTATATGAAAAACTGATTATAATAATATTTCGCGTTCAAACTTTTATACAATATTTTACAAACTTACAATACCGCTTATTTTACATAAAGCATGAAATATAGCACACAATAACTTTGATACAAGATAGTTGTGAAGATAATTCTAGCTAGTACACAAGTCGTTCAGCAAAGGCAATAAAGACACGTAATTCATACGTCCAGAAACAAGTCATGCATTCTGGTTTAACTAGGACTACTTCTCATCCTTGGTCTTGTGCAACATAACCGTTATGGCCGTTGATAATACAGCGTGTTGTAACGTCGTCAAAGGGACGAGGGTTACGTAATGTCCAACAGTCCCGTAATAATCTAAAAACCTCATTTCTTACCCCAATTACCGACTCCGTCACTTGTGGAAACGTTTTGTTTAATAGTTGTAGCCCGATGTTCTTGTTCTCACTTTGGTGAGAAGCGAACATTACTAATCCGTAAGCATAACATGCTTCTTTATGTTGCATGTTAGCCGCTTTTTCTAAATCACGAAGTCCAATATTCGGATATATTGAGTCAAAATAATTTCTTAACCCGTTGCGTAAAATAGCATTTGGGTTCCCCGCAATATATGCGTCAAAGTAAACACATCGTAACTTATGGGTTTCCCAATGTGATATCCCCCATCTTTCAAACGAAAGTCTCTTATAAACCAAGACATTCTTGGAACGTTCTTCGAATGTCTTACAAACTGATCTCGCCTTAAATAGTTGTGCCGAGGAATTCTGGCCGACTCTAGACAAGATTTCATCAATCATGTCTCCGGGTAGGTCTCTTAAAATATTGGGTTGTCTATCCATTTTGTGTTTTTAAACTGTAAAATAGACAAGAGTTAGATTCATAAAAAAAAATACTTATTAATACAAGCAATTTTTACATATATCATAAAGCATAAGAACACTATATTACATATATTACACCACACGAATACAACTATCTTATTCCGACTCGCTCGTTTCTTCTTCTTCGGTTTTGGTTCGTTTTGCCAAGTTTCTAGTGATATATGATGTTCCCCTAATACGAGCCGTCGTTGTCCACATTGGTTTAGAAAAACCTGGTGGTTTAGAGGTTCCCGGGTCATTGTTACAACTTAAGGACTTCGGGCGTTGACGATACATATAAAGTTCATCGGGGTTGGAATTAGATTTCTCTATTTTTATGCCCTTTCCCTTATTATTTTCTTTTGCCTTTTTAAATTCAGTTGGGGTAATTTCTATAACATCATCGGAATTCTCGTCGGAATCCGATTCATCGGAGAATTGGTAATCCTCCCAATATTTTGCTTCCTTGGCGGAAACACCATTGACCATAATTAACCTTGGTCGGTTGGTTGAGGATTTCTTTTACTTAACCGTTTTATTATTTCCCCCACCGGTTCTATTTCTTCATCCGGTTCCGATTCTTCTTCCGGTTCCGATTCTTCTTCCGGTTCCGACTCTTCTTCCGGTTCCTCTTCGGGAACTTGTGAATCAGTCCACGAATCATTCCAATTTACATTTGACTCTTCATTATTATTAGGTGAGTCAATGGGACTTGTTCTAGAGGTAGACATCTATCACATAATATCAAACGCGTTAAGAGATTAATATATCACATAATATTCACATGTTAAAAATATATAGTTTCCAACAAAATTTGTTAAGCAATCATTTTTCAAGTAAATACGGTCGAAGTCCAGACTCACTAATGCATCCTAACAAACTCGATAAGACACACTAATGAAAAATTCTGGTTCTCTAAGACCAACGCTCGGATACCAACTGAAATGTCCCGTTCTTATTGATTAAAAACGTTCCATATTAATTGATTTCGTTGCGAGGTTTTGACCTCTATATGAGACGTTTTTCAAAGACTGCATTCATTTTTAAAACAAACCATAACCTTTATTTCATAAATAAAGGTTTAAAAAGTTTTACGTAGATTATCAAATAATGATAATCTAAAATATCCTGTTTACACACGACCATTACATAATGGTTTACAATACAAATATGTTACATCGAAATCAGTTTCTTGAATGCAGTTTTTACACAATATCATACAAACATGGACTCCAAATCTTGTCCTTATTTTAGTATGCAACAGCGGAAGCTCTTAATATTCACCTGAGAATAAACATGCTTTAAACGTCAACAAAAATGTTGGTGAGTTATAGGTTTAACCTATATATATCAAATCGTAACAATAGACCACAAGATTTCATATTTCAATACACATCCCATACATAGAGATAAAAATCATTCATATGGTGAACACCTGGTAACCGACATTAACAAGATGCATATATAAGAATATCCCCATCATTCCGGGACACCCTTCGGATATGATATAAATTTCGAAGTACTAAAGCATCCGGTACTTTGGATGGGGTTTGTTAAGCCCAATAGATCTATCTTTAGGATTCGCGTCAATTAGGGTGTCTGTTCCCTAATTCTTAGATTACCAGACTTAATAAAAATGGTATATTCGATTTCGATAATTCAACCATAGAATGTAGTTTCACGTACTTGTGTCTATTTTGTAAATCATTTATAAAACCTGCATGTATTCTCATCCCAACAATATTAGATTTTAAAAGTGGGACTATAACTCACTTTGACAGATTTTTACTTCGTCGGGAAGTAAGACTTGGCCACTGGTTGATTCACGAACCTATAACAATATATACATATATATCAAAGTATGTTCAAAATATATTTACAACACTTTTAATATATTTTGATGTTTTAAGTTTATTAAGTCAGCTGTCCTCGTTAGTAACCTACAACTAGTTGTCCACAGTTAGATGTACAGAAATAAATCGATAAATATTATCTTGAATCAATCCACGACCCAGTGTATACGTATCTCAGTATTGATCACAACTCAAACTATATATATTTTGGAATCAACCTCAACCCTGTATAGCTAACTCCAACATTCACATATAGAGTGTCTATGGTTGTTCCGAAATATATATAGATGTGTCGACATGATAGGTCGAAACATTGTATACGTGTCTATGGTATCTCAATATTACATAATATACAATACAAGTTGATTAAGTTATGGTTGGAATAGATTTGTTACCAATTTTCACGTAGCTAAAATGAGAAAAATTATCCAATCTTGTTTTACCCATAACTTCTTCATTTTAAATCCGTTTTGAGTGAATCAAATTGCTATGGTTTCATATTGAACTCTATTTTATGAATCTAAACAGAAAAAGTATAGGTTTATAGTCGGAAAAATAAGTTACAAGTCGTTTTTGTAAAGGTAGTCATTTCAGTCGAAAGAACGACGTCTAGATGACCATTTTAGAAAACATACTTCCACTTTGAGTTTAACCATAATTTTTGGATATAGTTTCATGTTCATAATAAAAATCATTTTCTCAGAATAACAACTTTTAAATCAAAGTTTATCATAGTTTTTAATTAACTAACCCAAAACAGCCCGCGGTGTTACTACGACGGCGTAAATCCGGTTTTACGGTGTTTTTCGTGTTTCCAGGTTTTAAATCATTAAGTTAGCATATCATATAGATATAGAACATGTGTTTAGTTGATTTTAAAAGTCAAGTTAGAAGGATTAAATTTTGTTTGCGAACAAGTTTAGAATTAACTAAACTATGTTCTAGTGATTACAAGTTTAAACCTTCGAATAAGATAGCTTTATATGTATGAATCGAATGATGTTATGAACATCATTACTACCTTAAGTTCCTTGGATAAACCTACTGGAAAAGAGAAAAATGGATCTAGCTTCAATGGATCCTTGGATGGCTCGAAGTTCTTGAAGCAGAATCATGACACGAAAACAAGTTCAAGTAAGATCATCACTTGAAATAAGATTGTTATAGTTATAGAAATTGAACCAAAGTTTGAATATGATTATTACCTTGTATTAGAATGATAACCTACTGTAAGAAACAAAGATTTCTTGAGGTTGGATGATCACCTTACAAGATTGGAAGTGAGCTAGCAAACTTGAAAGTATTCTTGATTTTATGAAACTAGAACTTTTGGAATTTATGAAGAACACTTAGAACTTGAAGATAGAACTTGATAGAGATCAATTAGATGAAGAAAATTGAATAATGAAAGTGTTTGTAGGTGTTTTTGGTCGTTGGTGTATGGATTAGATATAAAGGATATGTAATTTTGTTTTCATGTAAATAAGTCATGAATGATTACTCATATTTTTGTAATTTTATGAGATATTTCATGCTAGTTGCCAAATGATGGTTCCCACATGTGTTAGGTGACTCACATGGGCTGCTAAGAGCTGATCATTGGAGTGTATATACCAATAGTACATACATCTAAAAGCTGTGTATTGTACGAGTACGAATACGGGTGCATACGAGTAGAATTGTTGATGAAACTGAACGAGGATGTAATTGTAAGCATTTTTGTTAAGTAGAAGTATTTTGATAAGTGTATTGAAGTCTTTCAAAAGTGTATAAATACATATTAAAACATTACATGTATATACATTTTAACTGAGTCGTTAAGTCATCGTTAGTCGTTACATGTAAATGTTGTTTTGAAACCTTTAGGTTAACGATCTTGTTAAATGTTGTTAACCCAATGTTTATAATATCAAAAGAGATTTTAAATTATTATATTATCATGATATTATGATGTACGAATATCTCTTAATATGATATATATACATTAAATGTCGTTACAACGATAATCGTTACATATATGTCTCGTTTCAAAATCATTAAGTTAGTAGTCTTGTTTTTACATATGTAGTTCATTGTTAATATACTTAATGATATGTTTACTTATCATAATATCATGTTAACTATATATATAACCATATATATGTCATCATATAGTTTTTACAAGTTTTAACGTTCGTGAATCACCGGTCAACTTGGGTGGTCAATTGTCTATATGAAACATATTTCAATTAATCAAGTCTTAACAAGTTTGATTGCTTAACATGTTGGAAACATTTAATCATGTAAATATCAATCTCAATTAATATATATAAACATGGAAAAGTTCGGGTCACTACACACAACAGTCTGGGCAGATCCTGACCTTCGTTTAATTCCACAATACTTCCTGCATTCAACGTAGCATAATTACACTTCCGTACAATAAATATTAGAGTCTTACATGCCACTACTGATTCATATCAGGCTACTGCTTCTGCTGAGCAGCAGCCATATGTGTGCCAGGTACCAGATCCTGATGAAGTTGTACCTAAATTCATCTATAGGGGAGCATCCATCACTCCCAGAGTTGCCTTGCTGGTGGATCAGCTGAATATTGATCCCCAAAGTGCTCTGGTGTCAGCCAGTAAACTACCTAGGGAAGAGCTGACTGAAATGTTGTCTCAGCTTGATCGGCCAGCAAGAGAAGAGGTATATGAGAGGCTGGCCACTTTAGAACAGATCAATTAGCAACCATACTATCACTATTTTGGTATGGCTCCAGCTGCTTCTCCATGGCCTGGTACATGGAGGCCTCTCAAGTTCATCAGAGATCCCACTACTGGTAAATATATCATGCAACAACTTCCTGATTCGCCAGTACCTTCTGATTCATCAGCTTCTTCCTCATCATCTTCTTCATCTGATGGTGATGCTGATAAAGGTACTGGTAAGGAAGAGCCAATCATTCATGATAATGTGACTGGCTCCAAAGATAAACCAGTGGATCTCACTGATGATGCTGATAATGATACTGACAAGGATACCAGTGGTTCTAAACCTTCGGGTGAAGGTAAAAATGATGGTGATCATGGTGACGAGTCAGACTCTGACCTTCCACCTCCACCACCCTACGAAGGTACTCTTGTGTTAGCTGCTAGTGATCGCCCCTCAACCAGCTATACTAAGTTTAATGCTGATAAGGTGGCTGCCATCTCCACTTTGGCTGTCTATAAGATATTAGCTGAAGTCACACCGGATCTACAAAACACCATTCATTCTGTTATTGTTGATAGAGTGTCTGAAGCAGTACGCACAGCTGGGGAGGTTACCACTTCTTCTGTTGAGAACAAGCTCAAACAAGTGTGTGCCTTTACAGATCTTGCGGTGGAAGCCATTGTCAAACAACATGAAGAGGAGGAGGATTTAAAGAAGCGAATCATCTCTCACAATGAGTATACTGAGGATATTACCCGTCTTTAAGCTGATTTGGATGCTGCTAATCGCAAAATTCTTTTCCTTAATGAAGAAAATAGGGTGTTAGAAGAGAGATTGGATTCGCAGGAACAACAAATGGCTACTATGATTCCTGCCTCAGCTTATGTTCAAATGGTGGAGGTAATGCAACGCATGGCTGATCTTCAAGCTGGTGTTCGGGCTGATGTCCAACAAATGGCCATGGGTGTTGCTAGAAATGAAGTTCGAACTTCCAACCTCTGCCTAAGACAATATGGTGTAGATCCTGGTAACCATCTTTCTCTTGCTGATGCTGACTGGAACAATTTTGCTTTCTCTGTTCCTCAGTCAGATAGTGACCTTGATGCACAGGTCTCCCCTGCTCACCCTTCTGCCCCTGCTGATGACAAAAAGGGGGAGAAGAAGTCTAGGAATAAGTCCAAAAAGAGAAAACAATCTGAGGGGGAGCATGAGCATGAAAAGGCTCCTAAACAGCAGAGGAGAGATGGTGATGATGGTGGTGATGGTCTTGGCACTAAGCCCAGCAATGCTCATACTGAAGCTAGTGAACAGGCAGCTGGTGAATCTCAACCCAGTGTGTCTGCCACATCAGTGGATGATATTGGTTCTGGCAGTAAGCCCAGTGACGTTTCTGAATTGGCTGTTGCTGAATCTTTTGCTGTCTCTCAAACCATTGAACGTAAATTGAAAAGGAAAATGGAGAGACATCAGAAGAGACAGCAGGAATTAGATGCTGCTTTCAACGCTAAGTTTGGGGCCTATGCTGCTCTAAAAAGACTTAAAATGGAGCGTAGGCGAACCCTCACATCAGGCGTGAAATTGATGATGATCTGATCAGCATTGAAGAATATAAAAGGGCTACCCTGAAAAGAAATGCTAAGTTCATGATCAAGTATGATAAAAAGAAAGCTAAGATGTATGCTGAGCGAGCAGATACAATAAAGAAGATGACTCCTGAAGAGATGAAAGATTATTTAGCTTCTACTGAGTCAGGAGGAGTTAGAGCTGATGTATTTATGAAATGGCTAGATGCAATGTTAGAAACCAGCTCATCTTCTCGACCAGTATCGTCTACTCAACTAGCTACACAACAACAGCCAGCAGATGTTGATGTTCAGGGGGAGCATCCTGCTATTGTTCCCTATCTGCCACCACAAGAACCAGTATCAACACAAGAACCATCAGCTAAACCTAAGCCAATTGATAAACAAAGGGTGAAATCTGCTCCTAGGGACAACCAGCCCCTAAGGAAAGGACCTCTATTTGAGGCAGCTGATGAGGATACTGTGGCAGTTGTACCAGCTGATACAAATCAGTCAGCTGGTACTGAAGACACAGCAAGGAGTGCTGTGAATGAAGACCCAGCCAGTAGTGTGGTGCTGGGTGAAACAAGTGTTGAAGACCCAGCAAAGGTGGATGTGCTGGGTGCTAATCAAGATGATGATATGGTTAATCCTGATGACTTTACAGTCTAGGGTACTGGAGATCACTTATTTGTTCAATCACGTATCTCTCCCCGGACCCTCACTTATTTTAACAGAACACAGGATAATCATGTTAATCAGTTTCCAGTGAGTTCATCTGGCATAGGTGAATCAATCATGTATCCTCCATCTTCCCCAAAACGTCATGGTAAACACAGAACTTGGGAAGATGATTCAGTTGCCCGTGGTGAGCCATATCTATTTAAAATGAATCCAGATGAAAGAGAGTCTTACAGGCTGGAGATCACTGTACCAGTGATAATGCTAAAAACGAACATATATTTCATAGCATTATTCCTCAAGAAAGACAAGCTTTTAGTTGCAATTGTTCTATTTACAAAGTGATATTCGTTTAAATAATAAAAGGTGAAGACAAAAGACAGATTCGACGAATTGAAGACGCAAACGACCAAAAAGCTCAAAAGTACAAAAGACAATCAAAGAGGTTCCAATTATTGATAAGAAACGTCTCGAAATTACAAGAGTACAAGATTCAAAACGCAAAGTACAAGATATTAAATTGTACGCAAGGACGTTCGAAAATCCAGAACCGGGACCAGAGTCAACTCTCAACGCTCGACGCAACGGACTAAAAATTACAAGTTAACTATGTATATAAATATAATATAATATATAATTAATTATATTAATTATATATATATTATATTTATAAAATAAACCGTCGGTAAACAAAGAACCAAAATGGAGTGAGTTGTAATTACAAACTCCGCGACTCGCGGAGTTTGAAGGCAAAAGTTGCCGCAAGTCGCGGAGCCCCAAAAACTGAAACTCCCTATAAAAGCAAACGAATTCTGATCGCAAAAACCACATAATATATATCCATCCATCTATCTAAACGTATATATTTATGTTTATATTTTAATTTTAATTTTAATTTTAATTTTAATCCTAATAATAAGGGTATGTTAGCGAAAGTTGTAAGGGTGTAAGTCGAAATTCTGTCCGTGTAACGCTACGCTATTTTTAATCATTGTAAGTTATGTTCAACCTTTTTAATTTAATGTCTCGTAGCAAAGTTATTATTATGCTTATTTAATCCGAAGTAATCATGATGTTGGGCTAATTACTAAAATTGGGTAATTAAGCTTTGTACCATAATTGGGGTTTGGACAAAAGAACGACATTTGTGGAAATTAGACTATGGGCTATTAATGGGCTTTATATTTGTTTAACTAAATGATAGTTTGTTAATGTTAATATAAAGATTTACAATTGGGCGTCCCTATAAATTACCATATACACTCGATCGGACACGATGGGCGGGGTATTTATATGTACGAATAATTGTTCATTTAACCGGACACGGGAATAGATTAATAGCCACTAGAATAATTAAAACAGGGGTGAAATTATGTACAAGGACACTTGGTATAATTGATAACAAAATATTAAAACCTTGGGTTACACTCAGTCGACATCCTGGTGTAATTATTAAACAAAGTATTAAAATCTTGTTACAGTTTAAGTCCCCAATTAGTTGGAATATTTAACTTCGGGTATAAGGATAATTTGACGAGGACACTCGCACTTTATATTTATGACTGATGGACTGTTATGGACAAAAACCAGACGGACATATTAAATAATCCAGGACAAAGGACAATTAACCCATGGGCATAAAACTAAAATCAACACGTCAAACATCATGGTTACGGAAGTTTAAATAAGCATAATTCTTTTATTTCATATTTAATTTCCTTTATTTTATATTTAATTGCACTTCTAATTATCGCATTTTTATTGTTATTGTATTTAATTGCACTTTTAATTATCGTACTTTTTAATTATCGCAAGTTTATTTTATCGCACTTTTATTATTCGCAATTTCATTATCGTTATTTACTTTACGCTTTAAATTAAGTCTTGTATTTATTTATTATTTTACATTTGGTTTTAACTGCGACTAAAGTTTTAAAATCGACAAACCGGTCATTAAACGGTAAAAACCCCCCTTTATAATAATAATATTACTTATATATATATTTGTATTTTTATAAAAGTAAACTAATATAGCGTTAAGCTTTGTTTAAAGATTTTCCCTGTGGAACGAACCGGACTTACTAAAAACTACACTACTGTACGATTAGGTACACTGCCTATAAGTGTTGTAGCAAGGTTTAAGTATATCCATTCTCTAAATAAATAAATATCTTGTGTAAAATTGTATCGTATTTAATAGTATTTCCTGCTAAAATTTAATAGTATTTTATACCCCTTAGCTTTAACTATCAAGTATTTTTGGCGCCGCTGCCGGGGACCAATCTAGCTTAAAAGCTGGAAGCGCAACGCTACATAAAAAAAAAGATTTTTTTTGGTTTACTTTTATTAAAATTCACTTTTGTAAAAATACGTTTTTAATTATTCGAAAATATAAAAAGAAAAACAAAAATTTATATATTTTTAAGATTTTATTAAATATTTATGTTTTATAAAGTTTCTTTATTTTTATTTTATAAAAATATAAGTTTTTATTATATAAATATTTTAGATTTTAAAACAGAAAACAAAAAAAAAAACGCGTCGAATTTTAAACTGTACCAGAGTTGAATTTTGGAACCCCGCGACTCGCGGAGTTTGCAGTCTCGAATACCGCGACTCGCGGAGACAGTCTGACACGGGTACACAGAAGCCGTAGCAGCATTAATTACGGGTTTTTATTAATTATATTTAAACTTAAACCCTAATTAGGGTATATTTATTATAATATTTAGTTTTTATTAGTTTATTTTTTTTAATTAGTTTAATAAAATATAAAATTAATAGTTTTAATAAATAATTAATATAAAAATAATATTTTTATAAAAATTGTACTTTTTACAACTTTTTGTATATTTTTATATTTTGTCCCTTTTTAATCGTTTTAGCGTAATATTTGTATTTTTCGCTCGTATTTAGTTTTAATTCATAGTTTTTGCCATAGTTATTTTTATTTATAGATTTTTAGGCTTTGCCATAAAATCCCTTAAGTGCTTTTTCTTTAGACTAAGATTTAGGTGCTTTAGAATTTTGTGACGCCTTTTTAAGTTTTAGTACCTTTTTAAGATATTGCCATATGGAATATAGTTTTTCCTATAAGCCTTAATATTTTTAGACGCCTTTAACCTATGTATCAATTATCATTCCAATTATTAATCTCAATTTGCGATTATAATTTTAAGTTAGTAGTAGTAATAAGGTTGGGTTAGTCTAGTGTTTTTAAGTTCTATAAGTCACTCTTTTTCTTTCTTATTTTTATTTTTCGATCTTTTTCCGACACGCTCTTTTTCTTTCTTATTTCTCGTTATTCTAGTTTTTAGGACATAGATTTTTATTCTACTTCTTATCTAAATTTCTTAAAATTATGAAAATTTATTTTAAGTGGTTAAATTGATAGACATCAAAATTTTCTGGTTCGTAGTAATAGTTGGATTTGTACGTGGACCGGGTTATTGGAGCCAAACAGTCCTCAATTATATTGAGACCAAACGAATCCTGCCCCTCTGCTGCATCTTTCGGCTATTCGAAACGTGGGCAAAATCAGAAAAGTCTATTGATTGGATAACTTATTATAATTTTTCTTTCCTTTTAAAAACTAATAGGATATTCAGTGAATGCACCGAGCAAGACGTTCACCACCTTTTGTACGTTCACCACCTGTAACTAGATCAAGACATTTAGCAAATATTACCGCCGTTGATTTTTCTTTAGAATCATCATCCAGTCGACCAAGTACTCCAGTTCAAATTTCCGATAATCCATTTTTTGAACCCGACCTCACAATTGAGAATCCGGAGAATATTCAGGGATGATTCGTAGATCCTGAACCATTAAATTTTCCTCCGGAACCACCAATCATTCAAACAGAGATTGTTGAGGAACGAACCATTAAATCAGAATCCTCTAGTGATTCCGATTCAACAAATTCAATTATGGAGAATCTGGAACCTTTAAGTATGGAAGACCGAATGAGAGCTAAACGCACTGGCCAAGGTCACGCAATTACTCATCCAGACATTAATGCGCCAGATTATGAAATCAAAGGACAAATTCTACACATGGTGACTAATCAATGCCAATTTAGTGGTGCGCCGAAGGAAGATCCAAATGAACATCTTCGTACCTTTAATAGGATCTGCACACTATTTAAAATCCGAGAAGTGGAGGATGAACAGATATATCTCATGTTATTTCCCTGGACTTTAAAGGGAGAAGCCAAAGATTGGTTGGAATCGTTACCTGAAGGGGCGATTGATACATGGGACGTTTTAGTTGAAAATTTTCTTAAACAATTCTTTCCGGCATCTAAAGCCGTAAGACTTCAAGCAGAAATTGTTACGTTTACATAGAAGCCAAATGAAACTCTATATGAGGCGTGGACAAGATTTGGAAAGTTATTAAGAGGATGTCCGCAACATGGTTTAGACACCTGTCAAATAGTACAAATATTCTACCAAGGATGCGACATCACTACAAGGAAAGACATAGATATAGCAGCTGGTGGTTCTATTATAAAGAAAACCGAAACTGATGCTTACAAAATTATTGATAACACTGCTTCCCACTCACATGAGTGGCACCAAGAAAAAGATATCGTTAGATCATCTAAAACAGCTAGAGCCGATTCTAGCCATAACTTAAATTCCATTTCCGCAAAGATAGATGCTGTTGAGAGACGAATGGAAAAGATGACTAAAGATATTCACTCAATACGAATTAGTTGTGAGCAGTGTGGAGGACCACATTTGACAAAAGATTGTCTCAGTATTGAATTAACAATGGAACAAAGAGAGAATATTTATACATAAACCAAAGACCTGGAAATAATTATCAGAATAATTATCAACCGCCAAGACCGATTTACAATCAAAACCAGAATTATAACCGAAATATTCCATACAACAACTAACAAGGTCCTAGCAATCAACAAGTATCCAATAATACTTACAACCAGCAAAGACCTAATTTTCAAAACAAACCACCACAACAAACCGATGATAAAAAGCCGAATTTAGAAGATATGATGACGAAGTTAGTTGAAACTCAAACGCAGTTTTTCACATCTCAAAAACAAACTAATGAACAAAATGCTCAAGCATTTAGAAATCAACAAGCTTCTATTCAAAATCTGGAACAAGAAGTAAGTAACCTAGCAAGGTTAATAGGTGAAAGAAAACCGGGAAGTCTACCTAGTGATACAAATACTAACCCCCGGAATGAAACAGCTAAAGCCATTACCACAAGAAGTGGTACAACACTTAAACCACCTAAAATACCTGTAACTTCTGATGAAGCTATTCCTACTCCACAAGAACCACAACCTAATCAAGATAAGGAAAAAGAACCGGTAGTTGAAAAGGTTAATGAAGATAACACAGTTAAGGCTAAACCTTATGTTAAACCATACCAACCACCACTTCCTTACCCGAGTAAAATGAAGAAAGAGAAACTTAAAGCCGAGCAATCCAAATTCTTGGATATGTTTAAACAGATAAATGTAAATCTTCCTTTCGTTGATGTGATTTCAGGAATGCCTAGATATGCTAAATTCTTGAAAGATCTAATCTCAAATAGAAAGAAAATGGAAGAACTCTCGGCTGTTACCATGAATGCTAATTGTTCAGCATTGCTGTTGAATAAGATACCAGAAAAACTATCTGATCCAGGAAGTTTCACAATTCCATGTTTTCTGGGTAGTCTTAGTTCAATAGAAGCATTGGCAGACTTAGGTGCTAGTATAAATCTAATGCCATATTCACTATACGCTAAACTAGACCTTGGAGAATTGAAACCAACCAGAATAAGCATACAACTAGCCGATAGATCAATAAAATATCCTAGGGATAATGGAGAACATGCTAGTTAAAGTTGGTACTTTAGTATTTCCAGTAGATTTTGTTGTTCTGGACATGGAAGAAGATTCTCAAGTTCCTCTCATATTAGGAAGACCATTCTTAAACACGGCTAAAGCAATGATAGACGTGTTCGGTAAGAAATTGACCCTAAGTATAGAGGATGAGAGTGTTACCTTTTCAGTTGATAGAGCAATGCAACAACCACAATCTGCAGATGATACATGTTATTATATTCAAACTATAGATGCACATGCAGAATTATTAGAAGAATTTCCAGAATTACAAGGAATAGGAGAATGTTCTTTAGGAGAAGGAACAGAACAAATTGATGAAGCTGAAATGTTAGCTACACTTATAGCTAATGGATATGAACCAACAACAGAAGAAATTCAAATGCTAAAAGAAGAAGACAGATATCGATACAAATCATCGATATAAGAACCTCCGAAATTAGAGTTAAAGCCACTTCCAAACCATTTGGAATACGCTTATTTACATGGTGAATCTGAATTACCTGTAATAATATCGTCTTCTCTTACTGAAAATGAGAAATCACAACTCATTTCTGTGTTGAAAGCTCATAAACCAGCCATTGCATGGAAGATTCATGATATTAAAGGAATAAGTCCTTCGTATTGCACACATAAAATTCTTATAGAAGAAGGTCATAAAACGTATGTGCAACGCCAACGAAGACTAAATCCTAATAGACAAGATGTAGTTAAGAAATAGATTATTAAACTGCTAGATGCAGGTCTAATTTATCCAATCTCTGATAGTCCATGGGTAAGCCCAGTTCAATGCGTGCCTAAGAAGGGTGGCATGACTGTCATTACAAATGAGAAAAATGAGCTTATTCCTACTAGGACTGTAACAGGATGGCGTGTTTGTATTGATTATAGAAAATTAAATGACGCCACCAGAAAAGATCACTTTCCCTTACCTTTCATTGATCAAATGTTGGAAAGATTAGCCGGAAATAGTTACTATTGTTTTCTAGATGGATTTTCCGGATATTTTCAAATTCCAATAGCACCCGAGGACCAAGAGAAAACCACATTCACGTGCCCTTATGGTACTTTTGCTTACAAACGCATGCCATTTGGACTTTGCAACGCCCCTGCAACCTTTCAAAGGTGTATGATGGCGATTTTTCATGACATGATATAAGAATGCATGGAAGTTTTCATGGATGACTTTTCCGTCTTCGGTGATACATTTGAAACATGTCTAGCTAATCTTGAACGAATGCTTATTAGATGCGAACAATCAAATCTAGTACTTAATTGGGAGAAATGCCATTTCATGGTTAAAGAGGGCATCGTTCTTGGACATAAAATTTCAAAAGAAGGAATTGAAGTGGATAGAGCTAAAGTAGATGTAATTGCTAAACTTCCACATCTCACCAATGTTAGAGGAGTTAGGAGTTTTCTAGGGCATGCCGGTTTTTACCGACGTTTCATAAAAGATTTTTCTAAAATTGCCACTCCTATGAATAAACTCCTAGAAAAGGATGCTCCATTCATCTTTTCATATGAGTGTATCAAATCTTTTAATATTCTTAAAGAGAAACTCACTAATGCGCCGATCATGATAACACCAAATTGGAATCTACCATTTGAACTAATGTGCGATGCAAGTGATTTTGTAATGGGAGCCGTTTTAGGACAAAGGATTGAAAAACGATTTCAACCTATATATTATGCTAGTAAGACGTTACAAGGAGCACAAACGAACTATACAACTACTGAAAAAGAACTCCTTGCTATTGTCTTTGCTTTTGACAAATTTCGATCATATCTCGTTCTAGCAAAAACGGTGGTCTATACCGACCATTCTGCTCTTAGATACCTATTTTCAAAACAAGATGCTAAACCAAGATTAATCTGTTGGATCTTACTCTTACAAGAGTTTGATATTGAAATCCGAGATAAAAGAGGAGCAGAAAATCTCGCCGCTGATCATCTTTCTCGTCTTGAAAATCCCGAATTAGAAGTTCTAAATGAATCGGCCATACAAGACAACTTTCCTGATGAATATCTATTGAAGATAGATTATAAAGAAATTCCATGGTTTGCAGACTATGCAAACTACTTAGTTTGTGGATTCCTTGAAAAAGGATTATCGTACCAAAAACGAAAGAAATTCTTCGGTGATATAAAACACTATTTTTGGGAAGATCCACACTTGTTTAAAAGTTGTCCAGATGGAATAATACGCCGATGTGTATTCGGAGATGAAGCCAGTAAAATATTAAACCATTGTCACACAGGACCAACAGGAGGGCATTATGGGCCTCAACTAACAGCAAGAAAAGTTTATGATGCTGGATTCTATTGGCCTACAATTTACAAAGACGCACACCTTCTTTGCAAATCCTGTGATGCTTGTCAAAGGGCCGGAAAAATAAGTCAACGTGATGAAATGCCACAAAATGTCATCCAAGTATGTGAAGTATTTGACATTTGGGGTATTGAATTTATGGGTCCATTTCCAAAATCTCATAATAATCTATATATACTCGTAGCCATTGATTATGTATCTAAATGGGCGGAAGCACAAGCTCTCCCAACTAACGATGCACGAGTTGTAGTCAACTTTTTAAAACGTCTTTTTGCAAGGTTTGGAATACCGAAAGCTTTAATAAGTGATCGGGGTACTCATTTTTGTAATAATCAACTTGAGAAAGTTCTTAAAAGATATGGAGTAACTCATAAAATCTCTACCGCATATCATCCACAAACAAGTGGACAAGTTGAAAATACCAACCGAGCTTTAAAACGTATTCTAGAGAAAACCGTAGGATCAAATCCGAAGGAATGGTCCATTAAATTGGAGGATGCACTCTGGGCTTTTAGAACAGCCTACAAAACTCCAATTGGAACCACACCTTTTAGACTTGTTTATGGAAAAGCATGTCATCTTCCAGTAGAAATTGAACACAAAGCATTTTGGGCTTTGAAGACATGTAATCTTGATATACATGAAGCTGGACGTCTACGATTAAGTCAACTAAACGAATTAGAAGAATTAAGACATGAAGCATACGAAAATTCGTTAATCTATAAAGAAAGAACGAAGAAATGGCATGATAAAAGAATCAGAAGTTCAAAAGAATTTAAAGAAGGAGACAGAGTTCTTCTTTTCAATTCACGATTCAAGCTATTTCCTGGAAAAATTGAAATCAAGATGGTCTGGACCATTCATAGTCAAAAGAGTTTTCCCATACGGAACGATAGAATTAATAAATTCAAATGGGATTGAATTTAAAGTTAATGGTCACAGAGTTAAACATTACATACATGGTCCGATGGAAGAAGACAATGAAGTTAATCACAATTTCGATACCACAGCTAACTAACTATAGGGGGTTTATGTATTTCTGTTAGAGTTAGATTGTCTGTTTTCGTGTAGTTCTCGAAAATGGAACCCGAATGGTCTTTCCCTAGCAGACCCTAAAGAACTAGTCTTCTCTCCCCATTCTGAATTTTTATTTTTTTAGGTTTTTACGAAATGAAGACTGCCTGTGAACTAAACCATGGTCTAATGCTACACGCTTTGATCACTAAACGTAATAATGACACACTTCCGAGTGAAATAGTATCAGTAATCAGAGAAAGATTGGACGGAGTTAGAAAAGAATCCAGATGCGATGATAATAAGTTACAATTTGGTAAAGGAAAATCAAAATCCGCAGCGAAAAGAAGAGCACGACACCTAGAAAGATGTCACAAATGCGGAAAATGGTCACATGAAGGTAAATGTTCAAATAATCAAACCTATTCAAACACCGAATTTGTTACTTTATGCAGAGACGGACCGTTCATATGTTTAGAAGAAAAAACACTGAATGCTCGAGGTTACGCCTATGTAGCCATGGAAAACCAATTAAACCGACTATCTTATGAATGGGATAGATCATATAACTAAGAAATCTATTTCACAGGTATGTTTGTACAGTTTTTATTTTTTTTATTTTTATTTTTAACCTTTTGATAATAAACGCTAATTTGTTCGCTATAAAGTATTAAATTAGTATTGAATAAAATTAGGTTTGGCGACCGAAATTATTGATATCATTCAAAAATGTATTACATCACTGCGAAATGTAACGTTTATTCTTAAGGTATAAATATCTTTAATCAATCAACCCAAAATATTTCAAAAATTCGTCATGAGTTAAATTAGGTCTTGGAACCGAAATTACTTTACCGAAAAGAGGGGCGCATATTTTTGATAATATTTGATTGATTAAAGTGGGATAAAAAGCCAAAAAGATTTTTAATTTTATTTTTACCATGTTTTTAAAATTAATATATAAATCTTAAATTGATATTGTAAACTTTGTAAAATCAATATATTTAAAATTGTAAATATTTGAAAAATTAATATAAGTTTGGTGTGAATTTATAATATGAATTTTTAAATAAAGTATGGTGTGAAGAATTGTTGTGTAGTATAGAATTAAATGATCGGGTAGCTAGTTTAACCGATCGATCTTTTATTAGATTTTTGTTAGGAGGTTCGATGCGCCACATGTCTTTACTAGACATGGCTCAGGCTTTACGTATATATACGCCTGAGGAGTTAGCATCTGCCGATTGTAGAGGGTTGATACTAAATGGTAGAAAGATAGATGAAAATTTTGATACACATGGTGTATGGAGTCAAATGACAAGCCATCACCGATTCAAAGGGGGAAATTACTCTTATTTGGATATAGATAGAGCTGAATTAAGAGTAATTCATAGGTTTTTAGCTAATTCGATTACACAAAGAGGTAAGAACAAGGAAAAGGTAAATGAACAGGATTTGTTTTACCATATGTGTATTCGAGACCCACAAAGCGCTGTAAGTATACCTTATTATGTGGGATATTATTTATCAGCTATGGTTAGGGGGATGAGACCACATAGCATAATAGGAGGTGGTATATTTATTACTTTGATTGCTGAATATCTCGGTGTGGATATAAGTCGGGGGGATTATTAGTCGAAGAACCAGAACCCCGCGATACAATAGGTTTAAATGTATACCATGGTGCGAAAGTTTTGAAGAGGCGAAATAACGCCGCAGTACAATACCATGGTAGACATCCACGGGTTGAGAGAAACCAACAGCAAGGTAATGTAGGAGGGGGAAATGAAATGGCAGAAATGCAATGGTTTATAGCTTCACAAGAGTATGAAAATGCTAGACATAGAGCATTTGAAGATTGGCAAGTTCATCAAAACCAAATCATAGCTTATTGCCAACATATAGGTAGAAACTATATTCCTACTCCAAAGCCCATATTCCCTCCCTGGTCTATAGAGATTCAACCACCGTATCCTACGTATAACCCAGCCGAAGCATTTTATAGCACCTATGGTTATGCATGGAACCCCTACTGGTATCAGTATCATCCCTAGTCTACTTAGTTTTATTTATTTTGTAATTTGTAATGTTGATACGTTTAATACTTATTTAATATTGTAACAGTTTTTATAATTTTCTAACTTTTATTCTTAGATTTTAATAATTTTTGAATGTGGGGTAATATACCAAACTTCAAAAATATGTATATATGTTTGCAGTTTATCTTATGTACACAACAGGGTAAAACAACGCATTTTCAAAGACTGGCATTAAGTTCAGCAAAAGCAACTAATTTTGACGACAAGATGCAAAATATATGTGAAATAACAACAAGACGGAATGAACAAATGATGTGCACCATTTATCATTCAGCAAACAAACACAAATATGTTTGGAAACTTTGGTAAAATTTAATCATTTTCACACAAATCACCCTCAATAATTTAAATTGTTACTGATTTCTTGCAAATGAGGGCATTGCAAGATCTTAAGTGTGGGAAGGGGTTAAATTCTTTCGGATTTTAAAATTTTTACTTTATACACTTGGTTACCATTAGAAATACTAGTAAAGTAGTAGTTGTATTAGAATCTAGTGCTCTCTGATAATAAAGAACAGCCCTAGTCTTATATACTGACTACCCAATTCTAGTAAAATTTTTCAAAATTTTTAATTAAATGAACTCAAAATCATGTTTATACATATTTATGAATGATAAAACTAGGTTTTAACACCGAAATTATTGTTACCTCGGAAAGGACATAAATTGATAAACAAACCAAAAAGTTAAAATTCATTTAAAATGGAATAGAGGACAATAAAAAGGAAAATAAAAGCCAAGTGTGGGAAAATTCTCCAAGTTATTCAAAACATATGTCACATATTTTTGTACAAATAACTAAAAATACTTTTGCTTTGGACTAAACTAAACTGTTTTACCCGATGAAAGAAAAGAAGAGATGGATCTACACGATGAATCAATTCCATCATTAAAAGGAAGTAAAGTCTTCCGAAAAAGAAACGCGCTTCTTGATTTAGGTCAGGAAGTTGTCGTCCAGACCAACTGTAGGTTGACGAAAAACCTAGAAAAGTCATCACTAAAATCAGCAGAAAATCCACGGACCTCAGCATTAAACAGGGTCGCCAAGTGGTCAGATTTATCCTAACCATGAGAAGGATTTATCTCGTACAATGGGGGGGCACCATGCAAATTAGCTGGATAAGACTAATGAATCAGATCCCCAGAAAGGATAATCTCCTTAAAAGATCAAAAATCAGCTTTTAAGCCTGATATTACTCAATCCTTGAGATTGACCTTAAAGATTGAGAATTACAAACTCATGGAATTCAATGATATCTAAACTCGAGCCTGAACAAGAAAATATTTTGATCAAAATTACAAACCGATTTGTTTTCTAAAAACCCATTTTCAATACGTTCATTAACATTGAACGTAAAATCCTAGGAATTCACCTGGAATTCATTAGGTCACCTGAACCAAATCGGGTGTCAACCGTAAGAACGGTGGTTGCATAGTGGTCAAAGACAGGACCTTGTGCCAAACCTACAAATTATAAGGGTGAGCTTTACTATTGCTCCTACCAAGGATAGTAATTGCGTCTGACACATTATAGACCATAATTAAAAGCATGTCAGGGGACATTGCCTTAACAGTTGCTTGTTCAACGCTTTCCTTTACAACCGGACGGTAGTTTACCGAAAGGTAATATACGGGACAAGTAAACTGGACGTGTTGCTTTCCAAATACAAGGTTAGCAAGTGGGTGACACAAAACCATAAGTTTTGAGCTAAAATTTTCAAATCTGAAACCCACCAAACCCACAAAAATATTTTGCAAACACCGGTGAAGGGTTATTCCGGAAAACTTATCTAGGGTAAAAACTAGATTTAATTTTCAAAAGATCAAATGTTTTCATAAAGATCCAATTTACTTAATGGATCTAAATTTTTATAGTCATGTGGGACTGTAAACCATATCATTACTACCATTGTTTATACCGCCGTATAGAAATCACTAATGTACAAAGTGTGAAGAATAAAGAAGTGATTCTAGTATTTCAAGACGATATTGCTTGAGGACAAGCAACGCTCAAGTGTGGGAATATTTGATAATGCTAAAAACGAACATATATTTCATAGCATTATTCCTCAAGAAAGACAAGCTTTTAGTTGCAATTGTTCTATCTACAAAGTGATATTCGTTTAAATAATAAAAGGTGAAGACAAAAGACAGATTCGACGAATTAAAGACGCAAATGACCAAAAAGCTCAAAAGTACAAAAGACAATCAAAGAGGTTCCAATTATTGATAAGAAACGTCTCGAAATTATAAGAGTACAAGATTCAAAACGCAAAGTACAAGATATTAAATTGTATCAAGGACGTTCGAAAATCCGGAACCGGGACCAGAGTCAACTCTCAACGCTCGACGCAATGGACTAAAAATTACAAGTTAACTATGTATATAAATATAATATAATATATAATTAATTATATTAATTATATATATATTATATTTATAAAATAAACCGTCGGTAAACAAAGAGCCAAAATGGAGTGAGCTGTAATTACAAACTCCGCGACTCGCGGAGTTTGAAGGCAAAAGTTGTCGCAAGTCGCGGAGCCCCAAAAACTGAAACTCCCTATAAAAGAAAACGAATTCTGATCGCAAAAACCACATAATATATATCCATCCATCTATCTAAACGTATATATTTATATTTATATTTTAATTTTAATTTTAATTTTAATTTTAATCCTAATAATAAGGGTATGTTAGCGAAAGTTGTAAGGATGTAAGTCGAAATTCTGTCCGTGTAACGCTACGCTATTTTTAATCATTGTAAGTTATGTTCAACCTTTTTAATTTAATGTCTCGTAGCTAAGTTATTATTATGCTTATTTAATCCGAAGTAATCATGATGTTGGGCTAATTACTAAAATTGGGTAATTGGGCTTTGTACCATAATTGGGGTTTGGACAAAAGAACGACATTTGTGGAAATTAGACTATGGGCTATTAATGGGCTTTATATTTGTTTAACTAAATGATAGTTTGTTAATGTTAATATAAAGATTTACAATTGGGCGTCCCTATAAATTACCATATACACTCGATCGGACACGATGGGCGGGGTATTTATATGTACGAATAATCGTTCATTTAACCGGACACGGGAATGGATTAATAGCCACTAGAATAATTAAAACAGGGGTGAAATTATGTACAAGGACACTTGGTATAATTGATAACAAAATATTAAAACCTTGGGTTACACTCAGTCGACATCCTGGTGTAATTATTAAACAAAGTATTAAAATCTTGTTACAGTTTAAGTCCCCAATTAGTTGGAATATTTAACTTCGGGTATAAGGATAATTTGACGAGGACACTCGCACTTTATATTTATGACTGATGGACTGTTATGGACAAAAATCAGACGGACATATTAAATAATCCAGGACAAAGGACAATTAATCCATGGGCATAAAACTAAAATCAACACGTCAAACATCATGGTTACGGAAGTTTAAATAAGCATAATTCTTTTATTTCATATTTAATTTCCTGTATTTTATATTTAATTGCACTTCTAATTATCGCATTTTTATTGTTATTGTATTTAATTGCACTTTTAATTATCATACTTTTTAATTATCGCAAGTTTATTTTATCGCACTTTTATTATTCGCAATTTCATTATCGTTATTTACTTTACGCTTTAAATTAAGTCTTGTATTTATTTATTATTTTACATTTGGTTTTAACTGCGACTAAAGTTTTAAAATCGACAAACCGGTCATTAAACGGTAAAAACCTCCCTTTATAATAATAATATTACTTATATATATATATTTGTATTTTTATAAAAGTAAACTAATATAGCGTTAAGCTTTGTTTAAAGATTTTCCCTGTGGAACGAACCGGACTTACTAAAAACTACACTACTGTACGATTAGGTACACTTCCTATAAGTGTTGTAGCAAGGTTTAAGTATATCCATTCTCTAAATAAATAAATATCTTGTGTAAAATTGTATCGTATTTAATAGTATTTCCTGCTAAAATATAAAGCTATTTTATATACACCTCGCATAACATCAACCAGAATTGCTTGAGCAAAGACAAGCAACTATTAATGAAAGGATACGCCAAGTTAGATTGCTGCATCATCCTCTTAATCAGCCATTCTACATCACTGCCTTGACTTATGGCATTGAAATTGGTGTATACTTAAATAACAGTGGTCAAGGGCTCTCTACTGATGAGGAGAAAGTTCAATTTCACTTGTTGGAGTATGATACCAAAATAATAGTGAGCGGAAGCATTTAAAATTTTACAAAATCATACTCTCCCAAGGACCCATGTACAAAACTTTTAGCAAATAAAATATAAGTCGAACAAGAGAAAGTTAAGATTACAACCTTTGTAGCCTTTGTTAAAAAAAAATCCTAGCTTGGAGAGAACCCAAATGAGAGCTCCTCTAAACGATTGACACCCAAAGTTCCAACCTTGTTTTGATATACACCTTCTAATTCACCAAAACTTTTCTTTCTTTTGTCTCGTGAAATCACCAAAAAAAAAAAAAGGACTGACAAGTGCAAGTAGTTTTTAAGCTATTTTGGTCAAGATGATTAAAAGAAAAATTAGGTGGGTTTTTCTTTTTAATATGCCAAGTCTGTACCAGAAGAATAAAAGGTGGTTTTTAAGAGTGATTCTTGGTCAACAAAAAACAAGAAAGAAAATGGAGAGTGGGACTACTTTTGAGATGAAGTGTCGGGTTTACAAACAAAAGGAACAAGCATGAATTTTGCCATGCCATGCCATGTCTTTTAAGTCTTTTGTCATGACACATATTTTATTAAAACAAATAAATTAATAAATCTCAAAATATATTTATTTATTAAACCAATAACAATTGATTAATAAATTAATTCCCGATTAGAAGGTGTATCAAACAATTTACGATTGGCCTTTGTGTGTGACCGAATAGGATAAATGGACTTTATATTATTTAATGTCATGGGCATACCTTCGGAATATATGTACCACGGTCAAATCACGGTTGAACCGTAACCAACCCGAGAACATATTTCCAACAGACTCGCACTTGCACTGACATTAATAATATTGGTTAGTCTTAAAAGACATACCATGTGTAACGACTAGTCCGCTAAGTTACACTCCTATATTTTGATTTCTATCAATTATCCTTTTGTTCTAGACATCTATATGAACGTGTGACATGGTTAAGTGTCAATCATCATCGTTCAATATTATGTTTCCCGATTGAGATTTGTGGCGATCAACTACACTGTTATTCCATTAATTCAGTCGTAGCATGGCCATGCATTTAATTCAGCACAAATCAACGAGGGGCCCAGAGATATCACTTCAACTTGCTAAGAGAAGAAGGAACAAATTACTTCAACTGTATAGACATCCACCACATCCCATATTATACCTGATCTGCACCCTTATGACTGGCATTTACGCACAGCGTTAAATACAGGTCAAAGTAGAATATAGTTTGTGTCAGGATTCCTCATACATATCCACTCTAGGATAAATGATGTTGCCATCTTAGAGCTTACTTGTGACTTAAAACCATGAAGTAGCGTCTAAGTGTGGTCATTCCAGAACTTTGAATCAACTATCAAGTTCCTCATGAATGTAGTTTCATATAAGCCTATATTACTACACTTCATAGCAGCCTTAATTCAATTCTCTCTTCCTTAGAGAATGACCGACTGTGGAAGTTTATGAAATAATATTCATTGGAAGTTAAAACATGCAAAATGAATCATGGCAATATGCAATGAAATGATCGCATCGTGCGTATAATATAATCTCCATATATTAATCATCAGATCAATTGCAACATATATTATTACCCAATGTTTAAAGTTTCAAACTTAACATAATAAATACAATCAAACTTTATCATCAATGACACGAATGCCAATAGACATACTATGAGCATCATGCTTAGTCTGTGGCAAAGGCTTGGTGAAAGGATCGGCCAAGTTCTTAGTCGTGTCTACTCTACTTAATAATATGTCATTTTCTGCTACAAGTTGACGGATGTAATGGTACTTTCTGAGTATGTGCCGTGTGCACTTTTGTGACCTCGATTCTTGAGCCAAGACAACCGCACTCACATTGTCGCAGAAAATCTCAATAGGATCATGGATTGTAGGAACCACACCTAGATCCCCGATGAATTTCTTTATCCACATGGCCTCTTTAGCAGCTTCTTTTATAGCTATATACTCGGCCTCTGTCGTAGAATCAGCAATAGTACTTTGCTTGGAGCTTCTCCAAGTGACGGCTCCACCGTTCAACATAAATACAAATCCTGATTGTGAAGAGCAATCATCTCTATCTGATTGGAAACTAACGTCAGAGTATCCTTTGACGCTCAGCTCGTCATTCCCACCATAGACAAAGAACATCTCTTTAGTTCTCCTAAGATACTTTAGAATGTTCTTGACTACTATCCAATGAGCTTCACCAGGGTTGGCCTGATAACGACTAGTCATGCTTAATGCATACGATACGTCAGGCCTAGTGCATATCATGGCATATATGATTGACCCTATAGCTGAAGCATATGGGGTTCGACTTATGGCAGCTGATTCCAAGTCAGAATTAGGACATTGAGACTTGCTCAATATCATTCCAGGGTTCATAGGAACACATCCTTTCTTAGAGTTGTGCATATCAAATTTCTTCAGTATCTTATCTACATATGCACTTTGGCTTAACCCAATCAATCTCCTTGACCTATCTCGATAGATCTTAATTCCCAAAATATATGATGCATCTTCCAAATCTTTCATGGAGAAACATTTCCCTAGCCAAGCTTTGACATCTTTCAATGTCGGGATATCGTTTCCCATGAGTAATATGTCATCGACATATAGTACAAGGAAGACTACAACACTCTCACTAGACCTAACATAGACACATGGCTCATCTTCGCTTCTGATAAAACCAAATTCTTTTATTTTCTCATTAAAGCAAAAATTCCAGCTACGAGAAGCTTGTTTAAGTCCATAAATGGACTTTTGAAGCTTGCACACACTTTTAGGATACTTAGGATGTACAAAACCCTCAGGTTGTGTTATAAACACATCCTCTGTTAGCTTACCATGAAGGAAAGCTGTTTTTACATCCATTTGCCATATTTCGTAGTCATAAAATGCAGCTATGGCAAGAAGTATTCTAATGGATTTCAACATAGCCACTGGTGAAAAAGTTTCATCGTAGTCTACACCATGTTGTTGCGTGTAACCCTTAGCCACCAGTCTGGCTTTGAATGTGTGTACATTTCCATTCATGTCAGTCTTCTTCTTAAAGACTCACTTACACCCAATGGTTTTAATTCCTGTTGTATGATCAATCAAGGTCCAGACTTGATTATCATGCATGGATTGAATCTCGTTGTCCATAGCCTCCTTCCATTTGGCAGACTCGGGGCCTGTCATCGCTTCCTGATAGGTAATAGGTTCATCAGAATCTATATTTTCGTCATCACCCTCAAATATGTTTAAACTATATTTCTTTGGTGTATGACGTACTCTATCAGATCTACGTATGGGTGGTGGCTGTAGGTCAGTTTCTCTCTCAATAGCAGGCTCATCGAACTCTTGAGGAGAATCGGTTCCAATATCAGTTTCCTTGTTGGTTGATTCTTGAATTTCTTCAAGGTCAATTTTGCTCCCACTGGTTTCTTTTGATATGAGATCCTTTTCAAGGAAAACTCCCCTTCGAGACACAAAGACTCTGTTCTCATTAGGGTTGTAAAACAAATATCCAAAAGAATCAGTCGGGTAACCAACAAATAAACACTTTTCCGATCTGGGTTCAAGTTTATCTTGAGCTTCACGACGAACGTAAGCCTCACAACCCCAGATTCTAAGATACGAGAGAGACACGGTTTTGCCATGCCATATCTCATAAGGTGTTTTGGAAACTTTCTTGGTTGGGATGAGGTTAAGGATCCTTGTGGCAGTTTGTAGGGCGTAACCCCAAAAACTAATTGGAAGCATTGTGCGACTCATCATGGATCGAACCATATCAAGTAATGTTCGATTCCTCCTTTCAGCCACACCATTATGCTGTGGTGTTCTAGGAGGAGCTAATTGTGAGATTATCCCACAACCCCGTAGATGATCACGAAATTCATCATTAAGATATTCACCACCTCTATCAGATCGGAGAATCTTAATTCTTTTGTTCAGTTGATTTTCTACTTCATTTTGGTATGCCTTGAACACTCCCAAAGTTTCAGACTTTTGTTTAATTAAATAGACATAACCATATCTACTGAAGTCATCAGTAAATGTAACGAAGTATCGTTCCTGGTGTCTAGTAGGAGATCTGAACGGACCACACATATCAGTGTGTACCAAGTCCAACAGATCCTTACCCCTTTCACAGTTTCCTGTGAAAGGTGCTTTTGTCATTTTTCCTAATAAGAAAGATTCGCATTCATCATATGACTGAATATCAAATGATTCTAGAATTCCATCTGCCTGGAGTTTAGCTATGCGTTTCTTGTTTATATGGCCTAAACGACAATGCCATAGATACGTTTTATCCAAAACATCTTTGGATGAATCAACATTGTAGATTGAACTATCATTTAGCTTTGCTATGGTTTCCAAGATGCCTTTACAAGGACTAGCCTTCAAATAAATCATCCCATTTTTGTGAACAAGTATTGATCCATTATCAAAACTAAAATTAAAACCATCATTAAATAAAGCATCAAAAGATATAATGTTTCTTGCCATTTCGGAACTATAGCAAACATTAGACAAAACAATACATAAACCAGAATCAAAAGTGAGCTTATATTCTCCAATCATATCAACAGAGGCAACGTTCTTTTTTCCCATGATTAGATTATGCTCTCCGGTCTTCAGCTTCCTACTTCTTGTGAGTCCCTGCACATTAGTACAAATGTGAGTACCACGTCCTGTGTCCAATGCCCAGGAATTAGAAATAGAAGTATTGTTTAGTTCAATCATGAAAAAACCTGAAGGTAGGGCGATTCCCTTAGCCCGTAGTTCATTAAGTTCCTTCAAGTACTTAGTACAATTGCGCCTCCAATGTCCTTTATCCCCACAATGAAAGCATATTGCTTCTTCAGGAGACTTGGTTTGCGGGATCTTTGAAGTAGAAGAGTTAGCAATGCCCTTAGGTTTAGGTTTGAAGTTGGACGTGCCAACCTTACCCTTGCCCTTGTTCTTTCCCTTTGTTTTGTTTTTCTTCTTCTTAATCCCACCTTCACGAATGGCTAGAATGGTAGTTGCGGGTTTAGCTTTGGCCATGTTAGCTTCAGCGGTTTTCAACATGCCATGGAGCTCCATGATTGTTTTCTCCATATTGTTCATATTATAGTTCATAATGAATCCTTCATATGCACTAGTCAGCGAGTTCAGGATAAAATCCGTTGCAAGCTCCTGACTTATGGAAAAACCAAGGCGCTCCAGCCGGTCTATGTACCCTTTCATATGTAGTACATGGACACTAACGCTACTTCCCGTTGCCATTTTGCAAGATACGAGAGCTTTCATGGTGTCAAACCTTTCTTGCTTTGCTTGTTGTTGGAACATGTCCTTGAGTTGGTTAAGCATGTCATACGACTCTAAGCTCTCCATGCCCTTTTGGAGCTCTGGAGACATGGTCGCCAACATCAAGCATGCTACCTCATTAGACTCGGAACGACGTTTTTCAAACTCGTCCCTAGCCGCTTGAGTAGCTCTCGATCCGGGTTCTGCCGGTAAGGGTTCCTCAATTGCCCTGATCTTTCCTTCTATCCTAAGAGCAATTCTTAGGTTGCGAAGCCAGTCCATATAGTTCAAGCCCGTAAGCTTGTCCTTTTCGAGGAGCCCTTTAAGGCAAAAATTAGTGATTGATGACGGAGTAGGATTTGTGTTAGTTGCAGACATCTGTCATATTTTTAAAGTAAGTTGTATTAGTTAGTTTGATATGTTTAATCCTTGCTAAAATAATTACCCAAGTGTGTTCAATATTCAAACAATTATAATTAACAAGGCTAAGATCCATATTTCACTTATGGTAACGACGGGTTTGCCGCGGATCGCTAATCATAAGCTATTTAGGTAGGTAACTATATTACCAATTTCATCCATTATGAAATTCTTAGGTTCTGTGGGATTTAGTGATAATCAATTATTTCACTTGGCATGTTTAATCCCTTCTACGCTAATCCTTCCTCGTGGCGGGTTTGCCGCGAACCACGATTTCAGATTGTAGACTTTCCATGATAGATACACGTGAAATCCGGCCCAAGACTCTCGGATATCGCGAAATTCACCTCACCCTTCCCAACACCCAATTAAAGTCCGGCCCAAGACTCTCGGGTATCGCGAACTCTAACAGGTAGATGGTTTAGATGTGTGTACTACTCATGGATAGCGTAAAGTTTACATTTAAAACGGGTTTTTGTTTTCTTTTAGCAAAAGTAGTTTACACCATTTTGGTATCATACTCTAACAAAAATATAGTGAGCGGAAGCATTTTTACAATTTTACAAAATCACACTCTTCCAAGGACCCATGTACAAAACCTTTAGCAAACAAAATATAAATGGAACAAGATAAAGATTAGATTACAACCTTTGTAAATCTTTCTTGAAGACGGATGTAAAGAATCCAAAATAGAGCTCCTCTAAAGGTAGACACACAAAGTTCCAACCTTGCTTTGATATACACTATCTAATTCACCAAAACCTTTTCTCTCCTTTTATCAAATCTTGAATAACCCTTTTGTAATGATAAAATAAGAGTCCTTCCTTTTATGGCAGAGAGTAAAAAAACAATACTCCCATAAACCAAAAGAGTTTATTTTGTTGGAAGTATATCTCATAATCTCTCTCTTACCATAAAAGGTATCTGCCAAATAAAAGAAAAGTGAAAGTGAGTGGGTTCAAGAATTGAGATTGCATGGGTTAAAATAAGTGTCAAGTATGCTTTCTATTGTTTCCATACCCATGTTCAAGTTCATGTATTAATTTAAACAAAAGCAAGCAGGCTTGTCTTTTCACGTGAGATAGAGTGTAAATTTAATTTACACACACATTCTAGCTTGCATGTATGAACGTACATATATACACAATATATATATATATATATATATATATATATATATATATATATATATATATATATATATATATATATATATCAACTAGATATAACCTACACATTTAGTTAATTACTAGTTAATTAACTAATCTCAAAACTTGTTTAATTTATTAAACCATTAACTAATGATTAATAAATTAATTCCCACTTAGAAGGTATATCAAACAATTTACGATTGGCCTTTGTGTGTGACCGAATAGGAAAAATGGAATTTATATTATTTAATGTTATGGGCATACCTTCGGAATATATGTACCACGGTCAAATCACGGTTGAACCGTAACCAACCCGAGAACATATTTCCAACAGACTCCCACTTGCACTGACATTAATAATATTGGTTAGTCTTAAAAGACACACCATGTGTAACAACTAGTCAGTTAAGTTACACTCCTATATTTTGATTTATATCAATCATCCTTTTTTTCTAGACATCTATATGAACGTGTGACATGGTTAAGTGTCAATCATCATCGTTCAAGATTATGTTTCCCGATTGAGATTTGTGGTGATCAAATAGACTGCAATTGCATTTATTCAGTCGTAGCATGGCCATGCATTTAATTCAGTACAAACCAACGAGGGGCCCAGAGATATCACTTCAACTTGCTAAGAGAAGAAGGAACAAATTGCTTCAACTGTATAGACATCCACCACATCGCATATTATACCTGATCTGCACCCTTATGACTGGCATTTACGCACAGCGTTAAATACAGGTCAAAGTAGAATATAGTTTGTGTCAGGATTCCTCATACATATCCACTCTAGGATAAATGACGTTGCCATCTTAGAGCTTACTTGTGACTTAAAACCATGAAGTAGCGTCTAAGTGTGGTCATTCCAGAACCTTGAATCAACTATCAAGTTCCTCACGAATGTAGTTTCATAAAAGCCTATATTACTACACTTCATAGCAGCCTTAATTCAATTCTCTCTTCCTTAGAGAATGACCGACTGTGGAAGTTTATGAAATAATATTCATTGGAAGTTAAAACATGCAAAATGAAACATGGCAATACACAATGAAATGATCGCATCGTGCGTATAATATAATCTCAATATATTAATCATCAAATCAATTGCAATATATATATTGTCCAATGTTTAAAGTTTCAAACTTAACATAATAAATATAATCAAACTTTATCATCAATAACACGAATGCCAATAGACATGCTATGAGCATCATGCTTAGTCTGTGGCAAAGGCTTGGTGAAAGGATCAGCCAAGTTCTTAGTCGTGTCTACTCTACTTAATAATATGTCATTTTCTGCTACAAGTTGACGGATGTAGTGGTACTTTATGAGTATGTGTCGTGTGCGCTTTTGTGACCTCGGTTCTTGAGCCAAGATAACCGCACTCACATTGTCGCAGAAAATCTCAATAGGATCATGGATTGTAGGAACCACACCTAGATCCCCGATGAATTTCTTTATCCACATGGACTCTTTAAGACAAGTACGAGAAGCTAACAGTCTATTTGATCGCCACTGGTGTCTAGTAGGAGATCTGAACGGACCACATAGCAAATGTTTTAAAATGGTGTAAACTACTTTTGCTAAAAGAAAACAAAAACCCGTTTTAAATGTAAACTTTACGCTATCCATGAGTAGTACACACATCTGAACCTTCTACCTGTTAGTGTTCGCGATACTCAAGAGTCTTGGGCCGGACTTTAATTAGGTGTTGGGAAGGGTGAGCTGAATTTTGCAATACCCGAGAGTCTTGGGCCGGATTTCACGTGTATCTATCATGGAAAGTCTACAATCTGAAATCGTGGTTCGCGGCAAACCCGCCACGAGGAAGGATTAGCGTAGAAGGGATTAAACATGCCAATTGAAATAATTGATTATCACTAAATCCCGCAGAACCTAAGAATTTCATAATGGATGAAATTGGTAATATAGTTACCTACCTAAATAGCTTATGATTAGCGATCCGCGGCAAACCCGTCGTTACCATAAGTGAAATATGGATCTTAGCCTTGTTAATTATAATTGTTTGAATATTGAACACACTTGGGTAATTATTTTAACAAGGATTAAACATATCAAACTAACTAATACAACTTACTTTAAAAATATGACAGATGTCTGCAACTAACACAAATCCTACTCCGTCATCAATCACTAATTTTTGCCTTAAAGGGCTCCTCGAAAAGGACAAGCTTACGGGCTTGAACTACATGGACTGGCTTCGCAACCTAAGAATTGCTCTTAGGATGGAAGGAAAGATCAGGTCAATTGAGGAACCCTTACCGGCAGAACCCGGATCGAGAGCTACTCAAGCGGCTAGGGACGAGTTTGAAAAACGTCGTTCCGAGTCTAATGAGGTAGCATGCTTGATGTTGGCGACCATGTCTCCAGACCTCCAAAAGGGCATGGAGAGCTTAGAGTCGTATGACATGCTTAACCAACTCAAGGACATGTTCCAACAACAAGCAAAGCAAGAAAGGTTTGACACCGTGAAAGCTCTCGTATCTTGCAAAATGGCAACGGGAAGTAGCATTAGTGTCCATGTACTACAAATGAAAGGGTACATAGACCGGCTGGAGCGCCTTAGTTTTTCCATAAGTCAGGAGCTTGCAACGGATTTTATCCTGAACTCGCTGACTAGTGCATATGAAGGATTCATTATGAACTATAATATGAACAATATGGAGAAAACAATCATGGAGCTCCATGGCATGTTGAAAACCGCTGAAGCTAACATGGCCAAAGCTAAACCCGCAACTACCGTTCTAGCCATTCGTGAAGGTGGGATTAAAAAGAAGAAAAACAAAACAAAGGGCAAGAACAAGGGCAAGGGTAAGGTTGGCACGTCCAACTTCAAACCTAAACCTAAGGGCATTGCTAACTCTTCTACTTCAAAGATCCCGCAAACCAAGTCTCCTGAAGAAGCAATATGCTTTCATTGTGGGGATAAAGGACATTGGAGGCGCAATTGTACTAAGTACTTGAAGGAATTTAATGAACTACGGGCTAAGGGAATCGCCCTACCTTCAGGTTTGTTCATGATTGAACTAAACAATACTTCTATTTCTAATTCCTGGGCATTGGACACAGGATGTGGTACTCACATTTGTACTAATGTGTAGGGACTCACAAGAAGTAGGAAGCTGAAGACCGGAGAGCATAATCTAATCATGGGAAACAAGAACGTTGCCTCTGTTGATATGATTGGAGAATATAAGCTCACTTTTGATTCTGTTTTATGTATTGTTTTGTCTAATGTTTGCTATAGTGCCGAAATGGCAAGAAACATTATATCTTTTGATGCTTTATTTAATGATGGTTTTAATTTTAGTTTTGATAATGGATCAATACTTGTTCACAAAAATGGGATGTTTTATTTCAAGGCTAGTCCTTGTAAAGGCATCTTGGAAACCACAGCAAAGCTAAATGATAGTTTAATCTACAATGTTGATTCATCCAAAGATGTTTTGGATAAAACGTATCTATGGCATTGTCGTTTAGGCCATATAAACAAGAAACGCATAGCTAAACTTCAGGCAGATGGAATTCTAGAATCATTTGATATTCAGTCATATGATGAATGCGAATCTTGCTTATTAGGAAAAATGACAAAAGCACCTTTCACAGGAAACTGTGAAAGGGGTAAGGATCTGTTGGACTTGGTACACACTGATATGTGTGGTCCGTTCAGATCTCCTACTAGACACCAGGAACGATACTTCGTTACATTTACTGATGACTTCAGTAGATATGGTTATGTCTATTTAATTAAACAAAAGTCTGAAACTTTGGGAGTGTTCAAGGCATACCAAAATGAAGTAGAAAATCAACTGAACAAAAGAATTAAGATTCTCCGATCTGATAGAGGTGGTGAATATCTTAATGATGAATTTCGTGATCATCTACGGGGTTGTGGGATAATCTCACAATTAGCTCCTCCTAGAACACCACAGCATAATGGTGTGGCTGAAAGGAGGAATCGAACATTACTTGATATGGTTCGATCCATGATGAGTCGCACAATGCTTCCAATCAGTTTTTGGGGTTACGCCCTACAAACTGCCACAAGGATCCTTAACCTCATCCCAACCAAGAAAGTTTCCAAAACACCTTATGAGATATGGCATGGCAAAACCGTGTCTCTCTCGTATCTTAGAATCTGGGGTTGTGAGGCTTATGTTCGTCGTGAAGCTCAAGATAAACTTGAACCCAGATCGGAAAAGTGTTTATTTGTTGGTTACCCGACTGATTCTTTTGGATATTTGTTTTACAACCCTAATGAGAACAGAGTCTTTGTGTCTCGAAGGGGAGTTTTCCTTGAAAAGGATCTCATATCAAAAGAAACCAGTGGGAGCAAAATTGACCTTGAAGAAATTTAAGAATCAACCAACAAGGAAACTGATATTGGAACCGATTCTCCTCAAGAGGTCGATGAGCCTGCTATTGAGAGAGAAACTGACCTACAGCCACCACCCATACGTAGATCTGATAGAGTACGTCATACACCAAAGAAATATAGTTTAAACATATTTGAGGGTGATGACGAAAATATAGATTCTGATGAACCTATTACCTATCAGGAAGCGATGACAGGCCCCGAGTCTGCCAAATGGAAGGAGGCTATGGACAAAGAGATTCAATCCATGCATGATAATCAAGTCTGGACCTTGATTGATCATACACCAGGAATTAAAACCATTGGGTGTAAGTGGGTCTTCAAGAAGAAGACTGACATGAATGGAAATGTACACACATTCAAAGCCAGACTGGTGGCTAAGGGTTACACGCAACAACATGGTGTAGACTACGATGAAACTTTTTCACCAGTGCCTATGTTGAAATCCATTAGAATACTTCTTGCCATAGCTGCATTTTATGACTACGAAATATGGCAAATGGATGTAAAAACAGCTTTCCTTCATGGTAAGCTAACAGAGGATGTGTTTATGACACAACCTGAGGGTTTTGTACATCCTAAGTATCCTAAAAGTGTGTGCAAGCTTTAAAAGTCCATTTATGGACTTAAACAAGCTTCTCGTAGCTGGAATCTTTGCTTTAATGAGAAAATCAAAGAATTTGGTTTTATCAGAAGCGAAGATGAGCCATGTGTCTATGTTAGGTCTAGTGAGAGTGTTGTAGTCTTCCTTGTACTATATGTCGATGACATATTACTCATGGGAAACGATATCCCGACATTGAAAGATGTCAAAGCTTGGCTAGGGAAATGTTTCTCCATGAAAGATTTGGAAGATGCATCATATATTTTGGGAATTAGGATCTATCGAGATAGGTCAAGGAGATTGATTGGGTTAAGACAAAGTGCATATGTAGATAAGATACTGAAGAAATTCGGTATGCATAACTCCAAGAAAGGGTGTGTTCCTATGAACCCTGGAATGATATTGAGCAAGTCTCAATGTCCTAATTCTGACTTGGAATCAGCTGCCATGAGTTGGACTCCATATGCTTCAGCTATAGGGTCGATCATGTATGCCATGATATGCACTAGTCCTGACGTATCGTATGCATTAAGCATGACTAGTCGTTATCAGGCCAACCCTGGTGAAGCTCATTGGATAGCAGTCAAGAACATTCTAAAGTATCTTAGGAGAACTAAAGAGATGTTCTTGGTCTATGATGGGAATGACGAGCTGAGCATTAAAGGATACTCTGACGCTAGTTTCCAATCAGATAGAGATGATTGCTCTTCACAATCAGGATTTGTATTTATGTTGAACGGTGGAGCCGTCACTTGGAGAAGCTCCAAGCAAAGTACTATTGTTGATTCTACGACAGAGGCCGAGTATATAGCGGTAAATGAAGCTGCTAAAGAGGCCATGTGGATAAAGAAATTCAACGGTGATCTAGGTGTGGTTCCTACAATCCATGATCCTGTTGAGATTTTCTGCGACAATGTGAGTGCGGTTGTCTTGGCTCAAGAACCGAGGTCACAAAAGCGCACACGGCACATACTCAGAAAGTACCATTACATCCGTCAACTTGTAGCAGAAAATGACATATTATTAAGTAGAGTAGACACGACTAAGAACTTGGCTGATCCTTTCACCAAGCCTTTGCCATAGACTAAGCATGATGCTCATAGTATGTCTATTGGCATTCGTGTCATTGATGATAAAGTTTGATTGTATTTATTATGTTAAGTTTGAAACTTTAAACATTGGGTAATAATATATGTTGCAATTGATCTGATGATTAATATATTGAGATTATATTATACGCACGATGCGATCATTTCATTGTATATTGCCATTATTCATTTTGCATGTTTTAACTTCCAATGAATATTATTTCATAAACTTCCACAGTCGGTCATTCTCTAAGGAAGAGAGAATTGAATTAAGGCTGCTATGAAGTGTAGTAATATAGGCTTATATGAAACTACATTCATGAGGAACTTGATAGTTGATTCAAGGTTCTGGAATGACCACACTTAGACGCTACTTCATGGTTTTAAGTCACAAGTAAGCTCTAAGATGGAAACATCATTTATCCTAGAGTGGATATGTATGAGGAATCCTAACACAAACTATATTCTACTTTGACCTGTATTTAATGATGCGCGTAAATGCCAGCCATAAGGGTGCAAATCAGGTAAAATATGGGATGTGGTGGATGTCTATACAGTTGAAGCAATTTGTTCCTTCTTCTCTTAGCAATTTGAAGTGATATCTCTGGGCCCCTCGTTGATTTGTGCTGAATTAAATACATGGCCATGCTACGACTGAATTAATGGAATAACAGTCTATTTGATCGCCACAAATCTCAATTGGGAAACATAATATTGAACGATGATGATTGACACTTAACCATGTCACACGTTCATATAGATGTCTAGAACAAAAGGATAATTGATAGAAATCAAAATATAGGAGTGTAACTTAGCAGACTAGTCGTTACACATGGTATGTCTTTTAAGACTAACCAATATTATTAATGTCAGTGCAAGTGCGAGTCTGTTGGAAATATGTTCTCGGGTTGGTTACGGTTCAACCGTGGTTTGACCGTGGTACATATATTCCGAAGGTATGCCCATGACATTAAATAATATAAAGTCCATTTATCCTATTCGGTCACACACAAAGGCCAATCGTAAATTATTTGATACACCTTCTAATCGGGAATTAATTTATTAATCAATTGTTATTGGTTTAATAAATAAATATATTTTGAGATTTATTAATTTATTTTTTTTAATAAAATATGTGTCATGACAAAAGACTTAAAAGACATGGCATGGCATGGCAAAATGCATGCTTGTTCCTTTTGTTTGTAAACCCGACACTTCATCTCAAAAGTAGTCCCACTCTCCATTTTCTTTCTTGTTTTTTGTTGACCAAGAATCACTCTTAAAAATCACCTTTTATTCTTCTGGTACAGACTTGGCATATTAAAAAGAAAAACCCACCTAATTTTTCTTTTAATCATCTTGACCAAAATAGCTCAAAAACTACTTGCACTTGTCAGTCCTTTTTTTTTTGGTGATTTCACGAGACAAAAGAAAGAAAAGTTTTGGTGAATTAGAAGGTGTATATCAAAACAAGGTTGGAACTTTGGGTGTCAATCGTTTAGAGGAGCTCTCATTTGGGTTCTCTCCAAGCTAGGATTTTTTTTTTTTAACAAAGGCTACAAAGGTTGTAATCTTAACTTTCTCTTGTTCGATTTATATTTTATTTGCTAAAAGTTTTGTACATGGGTCCTTGGGAGAGTATGATTTTGTAAAATTTTAAATGCTTCCGCTCACGCCATCTGGGTATGGATCTAAGGGAGTATCGTGCTGCCCTTAGAACTGAAGAGGGTAGAAAGATGATTGAAATAGAAAAGTCCCTGATAATTACTGCCGATGATTATCTGTTGGGCTTAGAAGCTGAAATGCAAAGAAGGGAGGCTGCTGATGCTGAACTCGCTGAGAGGGTAAGGCTTCAGGAAATAGAAGACAAATTGGCTGCTGATAGAAAGCTAGAGGCTGAGTCCCTCAAATTAGCTAAAGCCATTGTCAAGGAACAGGATAAGGCCCTTGATGAACTAGAAGCTGCTGAGAAAGCACCTGCTATTGCTCCTATAGAAACTGCCCGAACCATAGAACTATCTGATCATTATTATAGGAGCAGGTATGGTGATGTGATGAACAGAAGATCAAATCCCAGCAAGATCATCAAGGTGCACAGAGGCTCAAAAAGAGCTTTCAATGTCAGCAGGGAGAATAATGTTCAAGAAAGGATAAATTATGATGAGTTACGATCCTTATGATTCAGTGAATGGATGAAGATATTGGAATACTTCATTGGTAAAGCTGGAAGTGGTATTAAAAAGGCATTGAAGCCAGAACTCCAAGACCTCTTCAACAAAGCTACAAAATTTGGAAATGCACCAGTAGTAAACGTAGAAGAAGTACTTTCTCAAAAACCTAAAGGGAAGAAATCTACTGGTGAGGGCCCACAAAGAAGAGATCGCATCATTCTACCTCCCCATATCCCTGTATTTGATCCTGCTGGTATACCTATCCTCTTTCCTGAAGCCTAGAAAATCAAACAAGAGGAGCTATCTGAAGAGGAATTAGCTAAAGATAAAGATAGATAGCCCTCTAGTGCTCAAATTGTATCTTTTGTTTATTTCATTTTTCATTATGATGTTCTTGTAATTACTATATATATTATGCTGTAATGAAAGTGAAATGAGTTTATCTTCAAAATCATATCAAATTATAAGATATAGATAACTCAGCAAAAGATCCCAAAAACAAACTTAAAAGGGACAAACTTACTGCCCATTTTCATTAGGTTCCTCTGTGCTAGCTTTAGTGTTTTCTCTATATGTCATAGGTTTTGTCATCATCAAATAGGGGGAGATTGTTGAGTCCCTAAATTAATTAAGGATTTAATTATGACAAAACTGTAATTTATTTACACTAAAATGTTATGTGCAGCCAGCACAAGTTTGTTTACGTATAGACAGCAGATATTGCTGTGTCGAGTGTAGTTTGCTACTCAGTCTACCAGCACAAGGTAGACAGTGTTCTTCAATCAGCACAGGATGTGTACTCAGCAGTTCAAGAATATCAAGTGTCTCAGCAATGAAGAACCAGCGCAGCTGGAATGCAGCTTACTACACAAGACAGCTATGATCCATTACAAGCATAGTAGTTTCCCGAGTGGTCTACATCAATTGTACTATTCAACAGAAGTCAAAGACAAAGTTGAACAGAAAAGGACAAGTGTCGGCGGCTGACAAGTGACCTTACAAAACCACGTGGGAATGCAGAATTTAACGCATGTGTAGACATGGGTTATACTTTGTCAACACCTAGGGAACACAATATTCTATTTGTTTAATTAAATAGTGGTGCCAAACCGAATTGGGGTGTTCCTGCAAATAGCTACTAAAGAGGAAAGAGGAGAGCATGCTCTCTGATGCAGTTGTCCCCACAAGTACAGACATCCTATGTACCAGTGGACAATAGAACCATTACACGGTTAATAGGACTACTATAAATTGTTGTATCTACTATTGTAACAACTAGTGGTGTGGGTTTATTTATTTAGAGTCAAAAACGTGTAATAGCTTTTAGTTTACCTCTTAGCTATATTCTAGGTAATCTGTATCAACCAACTATCATTCCGCCAAGGATAGTTGTAATTCTTTGTGATTCAATCAATAAAGAATAACCGTTGAAAATTACCTGTGACTCTATTTAATTTACATGTTTGAATACTAATCGTGTTTAACTGTTAAGTTAATTAAAAGAAATTGTATTCACCCCCTACAATACTCCTGTTGTTATCAAGGGACCAACACGATATCACAACGATACACCAACTTTTTCAATCAAATGGAATTTAAATACTATTTTCTTGCCCTCAAACGTCACAACAAAATGGCGAATCCGAACGTATGATTCGAACTAACAACAACCTGATTCGCACTCTACTTTTTTAGGCTCACCTCCCTCTTAAAGTTTGGGTAAAGGCTCTCCACATAGTTGCGTATCTTTTGAATATTCTTCCTTCCTCCGCTATAGACTTTTGAATACCACACTCTCGACTGTATAACTCCAAACCAAACTATGTCTTCCTTCGGGTAATTATGCTACTCTTTAACACCAAATACAAACGTGCCTCTTGTTCTACTCCTTGTATTTTCCTCGGATACCCTTCCAACTACCGCGGTTACCGCTGTCTTGACCTCCCACCAACAAAATCATCATTTCCCATCACATAACATTTGACGAAAACTCTTTCCCTTACTGCTCCATGACTCTTCACCAACCACCATCTTACTCATTTCTTGATGTTTCTGATGCTTACCTTACGGGCCCACCCACATCTTCTGACCCACCTCATATGGCCTATCCCCCACCAAAGTTATCCCCACCACCACCCCTTACTTTGATCTTCCCTGCATCCACGGTACAGTCTGTGTCAGCTATCACTCAACCTTCACAGCCTGCATATCTTACAATTTCTCCGCTCCAACCTACACAACCCACTATTGCCATTTCTATGCAACCCTCTGCAAAACACCTCCTTCGCTACGCATCTTATGGTTACTCATTCTCATGTTGGTACAAATAAATTTGTCCACCATTTTAACTTAAACGTCTCCACCGTGTCACCCATTCATAATTCATACTTTCAAGCCTTTCATGATCCCCATTGGCGAAATGCTATGATAGATGAATATAATGCATTAATTAAAAATAATACTTGGACACTTGTGCTTCACCTATCGGACTCCAACATAGTTCATTCCATGTGGATTTTGAAGCACGAGTATAATGTAGATAGATCTCTTAGTCGCTATAAAGTGCGTCTAGTTGCTAATGGTCATAGTCAGCAGGTTGGGATTGACTATGATAAGACTTTTACTCTAGTTGTCAACTCAACCACCATGTGTACTGTCTTCAATCTTGCGCTTTCTCAGCATTGGCATGTCCATCAACTCAATATTAATAATGCATTTCTAAATGGACACCTGGTTGAGACAATGTATATGCATATGCCTCCTAGTTTTCGAGACTCTAGCCACCATGCTTATGTTTGTCTACCACCAAAATCTCTTTATGATCTCAAACAGGCCCCAAGTGCCTGGTTTCAGCACTTTACAACCTTACAGAATACACAAAGAGGGTGGCCTTTCATCACAGCCATTGCCATGGCTCTGACATTGCAATTCTATCACTTTATGTTGATGACATTGGACCAAAAGCTTCGTCTACAAATTTACTGAAATGGGTCATTAAATATCTTCATCAAGAATTTTCTATGACAGATTTAGGCCTACTGACCTAATTTTTGGTGAATTCCGTTACACGCACCTCTATAGGAATGTTTCTTTCCCAAAAGAAGTATGTCACTGAGATTTTTGAGCGAGCAGATATGTTGTGGTGTAATCCCTGCAAGACACCAGTCGTCACTAATTCTAAGCTCATGGCAGATGGTCTTGTTGTGTATGATCCTACAGCGTATCGCAACCTTGTAGGTGCTCTTCAGGTTATTAGCTATATTCGGGGACACTTGATATGGGTCTTCGGCTCTTTTCTTCATTTATTGCTTCTCTTATGGCATTACGTCGAATTGGTGGGTTGCCATACCATTAGCCAGTCCACTTCTGGTTATTGTGTTTTTCATGGTAATAACTCGATGTCTTGGTCGTCGAAGCGACAACACACACCATCTCGGGCTAGTGTAGAAGTTGAGTATCACGGTGTCCCTAATGCAGTTGCTGAAACCTGGTGGTTACGTAATCGGTTACGGGAGCTCCATTGTCCTTACTTTTCAGCTACTCTTGTTTACTATGACAATGTGAGTTATGTGTATCTTTCATCCAACCCGGTTCAACATCAGCGGGCGAAACATATCGAGATTGACTTCCATTTTGTGCGGGATCTTGTTGCTACCGGTCATGTTCATGTTTTACATGCCCGTCTGCGTTATCAATATGCGTATATGTTTACGAATGGCCTTCCATAAGCTCTATTTAAAGAATTTCGTACCAGTTTGAGCGTCCGTTCCTCCACTGCTCCAACTATTGAAGGATGTTAACGGATATATTAGATTTACAATTAGGCCCATTCATTCAAGTTTAGGGCTAGCTCAGTGGATAGTCAAAATATTGTTCCATGTATCTTCATTATGGGAAAATAACATTGTTTCACTATCTTCTAAACTTACGTCTTACGTACATAATCGTAGTAATACTTTAATCATAACATTCTTTTTCTTCCTTCGCTGTTGGTGACGACGGGAAATCAATTTCCATTATTAACAGTGGTCATAACATATGTCATTGTTACTTTGACCCCCTCACTTACATAATTTCCTTGTCCCCTTTAATATCGTTTTAAACTTAGTCTATGTACATGGGTACATCGATTTATAAGTGATACTAAAGTGACGATTGAATTTCACGAATCCGGTTTTTCCGGAAAAGACGTTTTGACATTGGTGACATTGTGTTGATTGCGTCTTCCACTGTTTTTCTGCAACAGTTACATCTCTTCAAGTTAAGTTTTGTATAACCAACTTGGTCCCACTGAACTACCTTTTGTGCATCTCTGTTACTCGCAACCTGACTTTGATGTTTCCATTGCTGAAGAAGTACGCATTAGAGGTCCTAGAACGAGCCAACATGCTTAATTTGAACCCTTCCCGGAACTGGTTGACACAAACTCAAAACTTGTTGCCAATGGTGCCTCTGTCTTCGACCTTACGCTTTATCGCAATCTTGCAAGTGCTCTCCAATATATAACGTTTACCCAACCTTATTTATCTTATGCGGTTCAACACCCCTGCCTATTCTTGCATGATCCTCATGAACCCGATCTTTTGGCATTAAATGGATTTTACGCTACGTTAAGGGTACTCTTATCTTTTCTACAACTGTTTGCCTCGTCAAACATGTCTCTTGTGGCCTATTCAGACGCAGATTGTGCAAGTTCGTTGAAAACACCCAGGTCTACCTCCGACTATTGTGCTTTTCTCAGATAGTCATCAAAACGGCAACACATTCCTTCTCGGTTCAGTGCGGAGGTTATATTGTTAAAATGCAATACAAATTTGGTATTATAAAATAATATGGAATTTGTAGATGTATATATGTAAAATATCTAGATATTAATATGTATAAGAAAATATCTAGATATTAGAAAATAAAAGAAAAATCTAGAAAAGAAAAATCTAGAAAAGAAAAATATAGATATTTGTATAGAAATATCTAGATATTTATTTATCCATGGAAATATCTAGTTTCTAGAAACTTCCATGGAGTAGTATAAATATAGGTGATGATTTCATGTGTGAATCAAGTTGTGAAAAGAGTGAGTTGAGAAGTAGAGAAGAAGTAAGAAGTGAGAAGAGTGTGAGTAGAGAAGAAAAGCTTGTAAGTAAGTAATATTGTAATTGTATTTTGTATTAATAAAAGTATTCTTTGTTAAGTTTCCCGATTAAGCCTTAGTTTGTGTTTAAGTTCTTAGTGCACTTGTGTTGTTCTTATTATATGGTCGGCTCTGCCGCCTAAGTGATACATGGTCGGTTATACCGCCTGAATGATATATGATCGACACTGTCGCCTAAATACTATTGTGCACTAAGGATTCATAAAATTAAAGGCTAACCAACGTCAAAGTGTTAGTCTAGTGAGTGAGTATAACCTAGGTCCTCTATAGTGGGTGTGTTGGGTTCGTCGAAGCTTCCAACAATTGGTATCAGAGCGGGTCATTTGAAACCATTTCTAGTGGAGGAAATCGGTAAACGTTGGACGTTTACATCGACTTGTTTTCACCAAGGCCCTAAGGGAGATTCTGTTAGAGCACAGTTAGGAACTGTGAAAGCTCATTGGTCTGGGACCAAGTTTATTGGACGTTGAACGTCATGATGGTAGATCTTGCAAGTACGAGCAGTGGAATCAAGAGTCTCAATAACCACAACTATGGTTATTGGCGGACTTGCATAGAATCCTACCTACAAGGACAGGATTTATGGGAAATAGTTGCTGGTAGTGATACAACGCCTCCACCGAAAGAAAATGTCGAAGCCTTGAGAAAATGGAACATCAAGGCCGGGAAGGCTTTATTTATATTGAAGACTACAATCGAGGAGGATCTATTGGAGCACATCCGTGACGAGAAAACACCAAAGGCAGCTTGGGAAACTTTTGAAAAATTATTTTCAAAGAAGAATGAAGCACGCCTCCAGCTCTTGGAAAATGAACTCGCAGTTATCTCACAAGGAAGTCTATCTATTTCTCAGTATTTCACCAAGGTGAAATCTATTTGTCGTGAGATATCTCAACTTGCTCCTGAAGAGAAAGTGAGTGATGCAAGGATGAAGAGAATTATCATCCACGGCTTAAGGTCCGAGTATATTGGATTTATAGCCGCTGTGAGAGGATGGCCTACTCAACCATCATTAATAGAGCTGGAGAATTTATTGGCTAATCAAGAGGCATTAGCCAAGCAGATGAATGAAGTAACCATAAAAGACGGAGAAGATGCACTCTTCACCAATAAGAAGAAAGCAACATCTCGAAGACAAGATGCGATGAAAGAAAGTCAGACATATGGATGGAAGAGTCACCCAAAGTCAAAAGGCAACGCTTCAGGGGGAGCTCGGGGAGCTCAACAAGGAAGAAGAGATCATCGCCAACAACATGGAGAAAATGATAAGAGAAAGAATGGTGAATGCTTCAATTGTGGCAAGAAGGGTCATTTTGCTCGAGATAGTAAATTCCCCAAAAGGCGAACTTTTGAAGGAAATGTGGCCACCGCAAGAGATGAGAAGAAAGAGGTCACATTTGAAGCAACCATTAATGGGGAAACATGGGATGCAGAAGCTGGATTTTCTGTTGAAGCTGGCATGGATGATCAAGCTCTTGCAGCAACCTTAAAGTCAACAATAAACTACAAAGATGATTGGATCATCGATTCTGGGTGCTCAAATCATATGACCAATGATGAGACGAAGCTGTAAGAAATGGATGATTACAAAGGAAAGAGAGTCGTGTTGATAGCCAACAATTCAAGGTTGTCTATTTCTCACATTGGAAAGACAATAATTCCAAATGAAGGCGGCTCTCATAAGCTCCAACTCGAGAAGGTGTATCTTGTCCCTGGCCTAAAGAAGAATTTACTGTCAGTACCACAATTAACAGCAGAAGGGAATTATGTGCTCTTTGGACCAGAAGATGTGTCCATATTCAAGAGAGTGAAGGTGGTTGGCAATCCAATTATGCAAGGAAGAAGAATAGAGTCGGTCTATGTACTATCTGCTGAAACAGCATATGTGGATAAGACTCGAAAAAATGAGACGGCTGATCTTTGGCATGAACGTCTTGGGCATGTGGGCTACAACAAGTTAAAGTAGATGATGGTGAAACACATAGTAAATGGGCTTCCTCAAATTGATATCCGAACAGATACAATATGTGCTGGATGTCAATTTGGAAAAGCTCACCAATTGTCATTCAAGGAGTCACAACATCAGTCCAAGACACCACTAGAGCTCATACACTCAGACGTCTTTGGCCCAGTGAAACAAACATCACTTGGAGGAATGAAGTATATGGTGACATTCATTGATGACTTCTCAAGGTATATGTGGGTTTACTTCATGAAGGAAAAGTCGGAGACTTTTCAGAAGTTTAAAGAGTTCAAGAAGAAGATAGAAAGTGAGCTCAATAATAAGATTAGGTGCTTACGCACAGATAATGGAGGAGAATATTTATCGACTGAGTTCAATATGTATCTTGAGAAGCACAAGATCAGAAGGCAATTAACTTGCCCTAATACTCCACAACAGAATGGAGTGGCAGAACGTAAGAATCGTCATCTTGCTGAAACTTGTCGAAGTATGCTTCATGGTAAGAATGTACCAGGAATATTTTAGGCCGAATGTATGAGGATGGCTTTATACGTGATTAACATACTCCCACAAACAAAGTTGGGACATATTTCACCGTATGAAAGATTATGGAAGATCAAGCCAACCATCAACCATCTCAAAGTTTTTGGATGTGTATGCTACATCTTCGTGCCAGATCATTTACGAAGCAAATTTGATAAGAAGGCAATTCGGTGCATTTTTGTCAGTTATGATGAATCAAGAAAAGGATGGAGATGTTGTGATCCAAATACTGGAAAGTGTCATACTTCAAGAAATGTGGTATTTGATGAAGCTTCTTCATGGTGGTCACCTCAAAAGATAGAGCTTCCAAAATCTCATGGATTAGAAGAAATTCAAGAAGAAATAGAAGAACGTAAAGAGCAAATAGTAGATCCAACTAAAGAAGGAGAAGAGTCGTACTCTAAGGAAATGAGTCCATGGAAAACTGGCGTGTATCAATCTGTATCCAAGGAGGTTCGTCCAAGCCAAATGGATGTCGAGGAGCATGAACAAGAATTACGGAGATCAACAAGAACGAGGCAACCTAATCCGAGGTATGCCAATGCTGCTCATGTGGATGAATCAATACCTATTGAGCCTTCTACTTATGAAGAAGCAGTACAAAGTCGAAAATGGCAGAAAGCGATGGAAGAAGAAATTAATGCACTAAAAGAAAACCAGACATGGAGTTTAGTTCCAAAGCCAAAAGATGTAAAACCAATATCTTGTAAATGGGTTTACAAGGTGAAGACTCGATCAGATGGCTCCATTGAAAGGTATAAAGCTCGACTTGTTGCTAGAGGTTTTTCTCAACAATATGGGCTGGATTATGAAGAAACGTTTAGTCCATGGCGAAGATCACAACAATTCGAGCTCTACTAGCTTTAGCCGCTAGCAAATCTTAGAAGTTGTGGCAGATGGATATCAAGAACGCTTTCTTACATGGAGAACTTGACAAAGACATTTATATGGAGCAACCAAGAGGCTTTGAGAACAAGTTCCATCCTGACCATGTCTGCAAATTAAAGAAAGCACTAGATGGCTTGAAGCAGGCTCCAAGAGCTTGGTACGGGAAAATTGGTGAGTTCTTGGTACAAAGTGGTTTCACAGTTGCTCCTTCAGATTCTAGTTTATTTGTGAAACAAGATCAAGAAAAACTAGCCATAGTGCTAGTATATGTGGATGACTTAATCATCACGGGAGATCACTATGAGGAGATCCAAAGAACAAGAGAGAATCTGTGTATCAGATTTCATATGAAGGAGCTTGGAGAACTCAAACATTTTCTTGGACTCGAAATAGAGCAGAAAAGAGAAGGATTATTTCTGGGACAACAAAAATATGCGCGAGATCTTTTACAAAAGTACGGAATGCTTAATTGCAAACCTATTTCAACCCCAATGGATCCGAATACAAAACTACGAGCAGATGAAGGAAAAAGTCTTCAAGATGTTACCATGTATCGAAAGATGGTCAGAAGTCTTATTTATCTCACACTAAGCCGGCCAGACATATCTTATGCAGTTGGAGTGGTTAGTCGATACATGAGCAATCCGAAGAAGCCTCACCTTGATGTTGTACGACGCATCTTAAGGTATGTTAAAGGTACTATTAACTTTGGCATTTTATATAAGAGAACAAAAGAATGTCGAGTGACTGGATATTGTGACGCCGATTACGCTGGAGACTATGATACACGACGGTCAACAACTGGATACATGTTTAGTATTGGATCAGGAGTAATATCATGGTGCAGCAAGAGACAACCAACAGTATCCTTGTCAAGCACTGAAGCAGAATATCGATCGGCATCATCAGTAACACAAGAAATTACATGGTTGAAACAACTAATGGATGATCTTCATCAATCAACAGACTATCAAGTAGAGCTTTTCTGCGATAACCTATCAGCTATTCGACTAGCAGAGAATCCAGTCTTTCATGCAAGAATAAAACATATAGAAGTGCACTATCACTATGTTCGCGAGAAGGTCCTTGAAGGGGAGATCAAGATGGTGCCAACAAAGACAGATGAACAAGTTGCAGATATATTCACCAAGAGTCTAAGTAAACCAAAGTTTGAAAAATTCAGAGAAGCACTTGGAATGATCTGCAAGTCATCAACGAAAGAAAATTTGCATTGAGGGGGAGTGTTAAAATGCAATGCAAATTTGGTATTATAAAAAAATATGGAATTTGTAGATGTATATATGTAAAATATCTAGATATTAATATGTATAAGAAAATATCTAGATATTAGAAAATAAAAGAAAAATCTAGAAAAGAAAAATATAGATATTTGTATAGAAATATCTAGATATTTATTTATCCATAGAAATATCTAGTTTCTAGAAACTTCCATGGAGTAGTATAAATATAGGTGATGATTTCATGTGTGAATCAAGTTGTGAAAAGAGTGAGTTGAGAAGTAGAGAAGAAGTAAGAAGTGAGAAGAGTGTGAGTAGAGAAGAAAAGCTTGTAAGTAAGTAATATTGTAATTGTATTTTGTATTAATAAAAGTATTCTTTGTTAAGTTTCCCGATTAAGCCTTAGTTTGTGTTTAAGTTCTTAGTGCACTTGTGTTGTTCTTATTATATGGTCGGCTCTGCCGCCTAAGTGATACATGGTCGGTTATACCGCCTGAATGATATATGATCGACACTGTCGCCTAAATACTATTGTGCACTAAGGATTCATAAAATTAAAGGCTAACCAACGTCAAAGTGTTAGTCTAGTGAGTGAGTATAACCTAGGTCCTCTATAGTGGGTGTGTTGGGCTCGTCGAAGCTTCCAACATATATAACGGCGCATTGTAAAGGCCTTAGCCAAAACGTACTGGCTACATAATTTTCTTCGTGAGCTTTCATATCCATATTTCTCCGCTACTCTCATCTACTATGATAATATTGGTTTTGTTTACCGCTCCTCCAACCCGGTTCAGGACCAGTAGACGAAATATATTGACATCAAGATTCACTTTGTTTCGGATCCAAGCTACTTTCTAGTTACAATAGACATCTTCACCAAAGACCTAATATCTGTGTTATTTGATGAATTTCCTCTCAGTTTGAGCAATCATTCTTCTCACGCTCCAACTAGGTGGCTATTGTTGGAGTAAATTGATTAATTGGTCAAATTAGTATGATAATAAAAGTGCATGGTTATTGTTTTGGTTAATTAATTATTTAGTCAGTATGTTACGTTTGTTAGTTTAATGTTTAAGTGATGTTTGGAGTCTTTAGTTTGTAGTTGGAAGTAGTAATGCTAGTTGACCGAGTATTACGTATTAAAATAGACATTGAGGTTAGTGGGAGTTAGATGAGGTATTTTGTTCCTACTTTTATGTTGCATGTTTATATCTGTAAGGCTATTTATAGCTTATATCCCTTCAATAAAATAACAGTAGCTTTTGGTTTCATTTTATTATTACTCCTTTCTGTTGTAAAACACAAACACAGCCGCATATTCTTATTCTACATACTTCTATTTTCATTAGTTAGGGACTTGTTACCAACACTTGGTATCAGAGCTTGGTAGCAGCTTCAACTTAGATCATGTTGTTGCTCGTGATAAGAAACTAAACCGGGGACGAGAAAGCTGTAGAACCCGTGGCCAGGGTTGTTTTCTTGGGTGGTAGAAGAGTTTTTTTTGAGCAATTTGATCACAAAGTTGAAGCTGTGAAAGGTGTTCCGAGGTTCCATTGAAAGTATCAAAGATTGTACTTTTGTAGCTGTCAAGGGTGTTGTTGGGAGCTGTTAAGAAGGGGTTGATTGAGGTGTTAAGTTGCTGTCTTTTAAGCTCTCAAAAGGCTGAAAAAATATGGCGTTAGTTCCGGCCAGAGATGGAAGTTCTTTGACATATCATGTACCAATTTTAACAGCTACAAACTACCCTATGTGGGGCTGTCAAGGTGAAGGCAATCATGGATGCTTATGGAATATTGGAAACGGTGGAACCAAGGATGTTAGGTGCGGAAATTGATCCGGAAAAATCAAAGCGAGCACTTGCCTTCTTATTTCAAGCGATTCCCGAAGAAATGGTGTTGCAAATGGCGAGTTATACCTATCCAAAACAAGTATGGGACGGTTTGAAAACGCGTTACTTGGGGGTGGATCGAGTGAGATCGGCTCGACTTGCAACCTTGAAAAGGGAGCTTGAAGGTTTGAAGATGAAAGAGGGAGAATCGGTTGATGAGTTTGCTACAAAATTAACCGGTTTGGCTTCAAAAGCAAGGAGCTTAGATTATGAGCTTGAAGAGGTAGACTTGGTGAAAAGGTTACTTGATTCTATGCCTATGTCATTTCTCCAAATTGTGGCTTCAACTGAGCAATGTTTCATGTTGGATGAGATGTTATTTGATGAAGCGGTTGGAAGGTTGATGGCGTATGAAGAACGAATCAAATGAACCGATAGAATGGATGGTATTCAAGGTGGTTTGTTGTTGGCTAGTCATGAGAAGACACACGGGTGTAATCATTATAGCGGCGGGAGTTCTAACCAAGATGACTATGGACGTGACCGGGGAAAAGGTCGGGGGTCCGGGAAGAGTCGAGAAGGTGGTGAACGGATCCGGGATAAAAGCCGCGTGAAATGTTACGGGTGTGGAGAACTTGGTCACTATCGTCATGAATGTCCTACACGTGAGAAGAAAGCTAATTTGGATGAGGAGGAACATGCATTACTATGATTAATCAATTAGGGTGGTGATTGTTGGAATAAATTGATTAATTGGTCAAATTAGTATGATAATAAAAGTGCATGGTTATTGTTTTGGTTAATTAATTATTTAGTCAGTATGTTACGTTTGTTAGTTTAATGTTTAAGTGATGTTTGGAGTCTTTAGTTTGTAGTTGGAAGTAGTAATGCTAGTTGACCGAGTATTACGTATTAAAATAGACGTTGAGGTTAGTGGGAGTTAGATGAGGTATTTTGTTCCTACTTTTATGTTGCACGTTTATATCTGTAAGGCTATTTATAGCTTATATCCCTTCAATAGAATAACAGTAGCTTTTGGTTTCATTTTATTATTACTCTTTTCTGTTGTAAAACACAAACACAGCCGCATATTCTTATTCTACATACTTCTATTTTCATTAGTTAGGGACTTGTTACCAACAGCTATTACCGGCCTTTAATAATTAATATTAATATAGATAACGAATACTACTGTTAGGCCCATTTACTGTTTAGGGTTAACTCTTTGAATTGTCTACTTTTGAGACATAAACTTATCTTCCAATTTCCTTATTACCAAAGAGGACAAATAGGAAGCCCACTTCCATTTTCTTTCTGTTAATTTTCCCGCATCTTGAATATTACGACCCCGTATATGGGACTCATTTGTGTACTCCTTTTAATAGTAGGTGGATACGATGAAGACAATGTTAAAAGACGTTGTATGCACCGGCAAGGCGGCAAGAGATAGTTGGGATACCAACAAGAAGCGAGTATATTGAAAATGGTTGTATCATTTAGGTTGGGCCTAAATTTACTTCCTCCGTTGAACTTGTCGGCCCAAATTATCAGAGGGGAACAGGGGATCATTTAAAGTTGTGAATATAAATAATTTATGATTTTCTATTATTAACCGTTAGAGCTATAAATGCTCTTAGCAAGAATAGGTTCGTAGTCAAGTAGGGCCTAAATGCCTAATCCATTAAGGAAAGAAAAAAACTCAACCTTCAAAGAATATATATATATATATATATATATATATATATATTTTTTTTTTTTTTTTTTTTTTTTTTGCGAAAAAAACGAAAACTTGTATAGATAACGAAGACGTTTTTCAATAGAAAACGTCTTCAACCAAAAGTACAAGAATGAAACCGATGAGGCTCGAACCTAGAAATCGGTAAAACAAACTATCTATAACCGAGCCGCACCTAATGAAACCAACCTTAACAGAACAAAAAAATACAACATACCAACAAGAATCCGACCACGATATCAACACACATAGGCTAAAAACATAATCGTGCGAATCAACAACCCGGGCGATAAAAAACCCAAAAGAACCTATGGACCCGCATTTTTCAATTTACCATCAATGATCTCCCAATTAATACTTTTGCCTGAACGATTATTAATCTTGAAGGTAAGCGCACTTGAAGATCCATCGTCAACCACGTTCGAAGAACTTCCACACCGATTAGCAACTTGAGGATCCATAAACAAATTTTGGATCGCTTCTCCGTAATCCAAATCGTCGCCATAATCATTAAGAGAATAGGAACACGAAACGTCTTTATCTTTAGTCCTTTTCGAATTCTTACAAACGCCTTCACCTTGATTATTTGCTTTTTTCCGAGTATCCAATTCGTCCTCATCCTTTGAATCACCCAAGTTCGACATTCTGTTCATAAGCTCAACAAAACCCATATATTTATCAACCTTCAAAGATTATACTTAAAAAGTAGTAAGGTAGTTATTAAGGTGATTTTTCATCATATACAAACAGATAATATATGATTTATTCTAAATTCTTAAGCATAGACTTAAGGCTATATTTATAAAACTCCAATAATTTAACCAAAGCTTGACATAATGATATACGGTGGATAGAAAGTTAAAAAAAACGAAATGTTTTTAATTTAAAAGGATGATATTTCACAAACAATTGAAAGATAATAAAAGGGATAAGGTTTTTATAATGTGAATAGTCACAATTGAGTTTATATTCATACAAAATACAAAAAATATATATCATCCTTTGCATTTATCGAAGTGAAGTTACACGTAAAAATAAAAACCACGTACCCTTTTCAAATTATCTATATATACCATATAACATTCTTAGTACTACAACTCTTATGTTTAATTCCCATTATAACCACTTTAATAACCGGAAAACCTGTTTATTCCTTTACTAAATGAAAATAACACTCTTGCCAAATATTCAAAACACTAGCTTAAACATGGAGCCAAGACAAATCTTAGCTCAACCAACTCGATCAAGTAAGTTTGCGAGCATTTCGAACGCTTAGAAGCTTGATATCGTCAATGACCGGCCCACAAAGTGAAGAAAAATCGTCACTTCTCATCGTGTAAAAAGTACTATAGAACATAATTCTAGTTCTGGTACTCGTTGCCACAAACTTAAGAACCGCGCGCTTAAATCCTCCTTTACCCTTCGATTCATAAGGCACCTTCAAAGTATCTTTATTTGCGAATGCTTCAACAACCATAGAACCTGCACACGCGTTACTAGCATCTCCAACGCTGAAGAAAAGCTGGTAAGTCTTCCCAACTATCGTTCTAGCAACTTGCGCTATTGCACTTTCCTTCCCTGCTACAAGTTCGACTGCCCGCTTTCCTTGTGGGACCGAGAAATGGGCCGAGTCAATGTACTTTACGGCTTTAAGTGACTCGACCATCCAAGCTGGCAGTGGTGAGTGGTCATCTTCAATATTAGGTGGTACCAACACACCCCATGTTGTGTTTGGGAATATATATGGTCCTTCTTCAAATCCTCCATTTTTCAATATATTGTCTGCATCAATTTCCTTATTAAACATACATATCATTTTCACATTGTACAAAAAACTTTAAATAATAATATCCTATAAAAGGACATGACATTATATGATATAAATAGATGATGTGCCAATTTTGCAACCACAAGACTCTGCTTGATTCATCAATGTCACTACATACACGTGGATTTTGGAAGGCATATATACATTAATTGAAGTGCTGGATTTTGCAATTGAACTATAATTGCCACTTGCATATCATATGGGTCGATATTCAATGCAATAACCAGTAATAGTAAAATGACTCCACTTCCTCTGATTAGAGCATAAAAACATATTTTTTAAAAACGACAGGAAAAAAAAAAATGAAAAAGTTTTTTTGGCGTCTGTAGAGGGATTTTGGACAGAAACGCCAAAAAAGACATAGGGAGGAACTTCGGTGGGGTGGGGACTGGAGAAACACTGAAATTCAATGTTCTTGATGGGAAATGTTCGCATGCTCTTATGTACTACGAGGTATTTCATTTTGCTCGGGGTCCATTCTATCAATTTTATGAGCTATGTTCAATAAATAAAAGTAGACTTTATGTCACCAGCTATATTAGGTATTTTTTTAAATTGAATCCTCAATAAATAAATGGACATTGGGTATATTTTTTGATCATTTTTAAATATTGAGCCATTATGCGACTGCACACTTTGTACGCTCTAATATCCGGCTCTGATTTTGCTAAAAGTTAAGATTCATTGGCTTAGTTATGTAATGTAAAAATAAGGAGTAATTAATTACCTCGTGATGGTTTAGGAGGGTATAAAGTTTTGATAGCGATAGAATCAATAAGCGGACCACAAGCAGGATCCTCTTCAACACCAGGATTATGCAACTTAATTGTAACAGTACTAAACTCTGCTTGAAACGCCCAAGCGTATGAGTCCCATCCGCTACTACTATACAATGTCTGCATCGGTAACACCCCGAAATCAGGTGTTACCGACACATTCAACGTCTCTTCTTGAGCACATGTTCGAGCGGCACTAAACGTGAGGGAATAATACATTCCTTTAGTTACGTTTATGTTCTGCTCGATAGTTGCTTCGTTTCCCAGCCTAACTGCAAAGGCTCCTTCAGGGACTACTAGTAACATGTCACCTTGTTTTTGGCCCGATTTAATGTACTCCACGAAACCAAAAGTCTTCCACCCTGGTATCGCGTCGTGTTTTAACACCTCCGAGCCTTTCATGTCTGAGGGCTTCGGCCCGAGCTCGAAATTCCCATTATATAATAATCCTGAAATATGAACCACAAATTCATATAAAACTTTATATTGAACCAAACAAATATTGATTTGGAGATTAACAAATGTATGTGAAATGCGTTGTTAGTAAGTTTTATCATATCATGTATTACCACTAAAGAAAATAGGTAAATGGATAAGGTTCTTCTTATTCATGCTATACGAAAAGAGCGATTATATTATTAATTCAGATGTATATAGTTTTACTGAATCTTCTTATTACCGTTCATTGCAAAATATGATGATAGTGTAGTATCAACACTAATGAAATACAATACACATTATCCTGGAAACAAGTATAGCCTAAAATTTTACAAATATTAATATTTACTAATGTAAAACATGTACTCCCCGTAATTTAAAATTTTAAACTTTACTTACTGATCTCTCCGTCACACTATAAATGTCCACATTTGATTTTCAAAATTAACGTAAAAAGATTTTAAAAATCAAATGTTGACACTTATAGTGGAACAGATGGAGTATATTATTACTCCGTATTACATATTTAACCCGATCTAATGTACGTACTCTAATAGTGTATGATCTATAAAATTCTCAATTATTTGTTATGTACTCGACGTGTAACATCAATAAAATAAAAGTTTACGTTAAAATAAAATTCGATATAATGTTAACACTATTGTGCTTTGAATCTAATAATCTTTTTCTCTTGCGGTATTAAATAATGGTAACGACTAAATTCTGTGATCCACATTATTTCATTCGAATTCAAGACAGGGTGGCGTGAGCATGTGCCCACCCACGTGTGGGTGCAGACTTCTTACATACAAACATCTGATACGTCGGCTGCAAACTTAATGGTCTGTAAACTTTTTATATGGGGAGTGATTAATGCACCACCTGTTTTTAGCCGTACTCATCAAAGGTGCTTTACAGTGTTGTACAGTACAATACTGTAAAACACATTTGGTGGTGTACGGCTAAAAATAAGTGGTGTATGAATCAACACCCAATATATATGTATATAATATAATTTGCTTTTCACTATTAGTACTTCGTAGTCTATATAGTAAGTATTTTTTATTCTATAATATTTAACATTATGAAAGTATATAGATTGTATTTAAACTTATTTTTGCTATTCATTATCTTAAAAAAAAATGTTATCTTAAATCAATTCGTCAAGATAAATATTTAAGTTCGCCCTAAATGTGAACAACATTATAAAGTTAGACATTTATAAATTGGTGTGACTAATAAAATTTTACATTTGACCTTTTCAAAGTCTTTTTTCAATAGAGTGGAGAAGTATAATTTTGGTAAACGCATTTTTTTTTTTTTTTTTACAGTTGTTAGGATCACTCAGGAGACTTAACCACCCACGCGTTCATCTCCTACTCAGTTATACCCGCCTCCAACTGTATGTCCAGGAGGAAACTCGCACCAATCTCATACAGGGCATGGACGGTCTCCCCCCCCCCCCCCCCCCCCCAACCCCCCAAACGCGATGTGGGAAATGTGTCATGGATGGAACCTCATGGCAGGGATGAAATTGTGGGTTAATATGTAGTCAACGTGGATCGAAACCCTGACCTCCCCTAAAGGAGGCAGGCCACCAAACGCTGTATGGAATACTATTGTATACTAGTGTATTAATTATTAATTTAAATTTAACAATTAGTGGAGTCTATTATTCTTTATGCAATAATAACTAGGAAGGGTTGCGTTTAAGGATGACAATACTTATCTAATCCAGTGGTACATGATTCACTCGATTCATAATGAATATGAATAATCTAGATATGAATATGGATATGAATAAATCTAAATAAATATTGATATGAATACAAATTTTCATCTATGAATATATCCGTTAACACTCAAAATTTATAAATAAATAATACATAAATATAGAAATATGCAAACACATTTACTATTACAAACCCTACAAAAATGTGCTTTAGTGACAAGGTTATTAGTCACTGATAACACTAAATTGGTCACTAAATCAAATTAGTGACTAAAACATGTTGGTCACTTCTCGTCACTATAGATCATCACAAAACATAATAGGAGACCAAAATACTAAAATTGGTCACTATAGTGACCATTCGTTTGGTCACTAATATCGTATAGTGACAAAATTTATTGATGACTTTTTAAATGGCACTAATAACATTATTATTGACAGAATAAGAAGTCTTCGGTTAAAGATCGTCACAAACAGGAATGGCAATGGATGTCTGATTCATCGGATATCCATCCGATCTGATCCATTAGATGGATATGGATTATCTAAACAGATGATAAATGGAAATGTATATAGATGATGTGAAAAATTAATTGATCGGGTATGGATGACAAATTATCATCCATGGATATATCCATTTACCACCCGGTATACATATATACATATAAACATATACATAGTTACTTAATCATATGCATATATATTTAAATATCCTTATATGTGTACACTATAAACTATTAAAATATTATCGAAAATATAAATTGTGAAGATACAACTATGTGAATAGTATTAAATTCATATATCTTACATATATTACACATCTTTGTTAAAAATATTTTAATGATTTCATTTCATAATAGGAATACTTTTAGAAAAAACTTATCATCCAACAGATACCCGCTAACCCGTTTAATCCAACGGATATGAATATGTTTGGATGAATTATATTTAAATGGATGTGGATATGAATTTTGAAAATTAAACGGAAGTGAATATGGATATATGCGCACCCGATGCATATCAGATCCATTGTCATCTCTAGTCACAAACAACCATTTTCCTTGTAGTGAAATGCATTTACACATACATTTTGATTGGAACCATATAATGAATTATTATTATTATGATACGTTACAATAAAACACGTATATCTAATCAAATAAACTTACAAATTAAACATTTAAACTGTCACGGTCTATGTTTAATGTGGTTAATTTAACATATTGTATTATAACTTCGAAAAAGATTACATGTTCTAGTATATAGATATTAATTATGTCTTATTATATACACATACATTTTTACTATATTGCATTTTTTTTTATCACATATTAAAAAATATTATAAAATTTTTTTAATATCCAATGAATATGTATGAACTCGTTTAATTTAATGGATATGGATATAGATGGATAAATTAATTAAATGTATGTGGATATGAATATGATTGAACAAAAACAAAATGAATATAACATGGATATGACATCATTCGATATATATATCCGATCTATTGTGTTGCGTCTAGAATAAAATAAATAATACCGAGTACATTATACTACTTTTAATGATTTAAGTACGTAAATGTAGTATATCTAAAAGCATGGTGTAAACAGGATATGTGGTTATCCGGCCAACTCCCATAATTGATGAAACATTGTAGTATTTCTGGTAACATCTTTTTCATTTGTTGCACCATATATATATTTATGATAAAACCTATAATAATATATAAGTATAATATACTTATTAACTAATGATGAAACAATCATCATTTCATTCAAAAGATAATAAAAGTTAAGCTACTCAAATTATGATTTTACCAATTGTTGGTATTAATGCTTAATCTCTTCTTAAGGGAAATTAATTAGCAAAGCTCGAAAGAGGTGCAAATATGGATTCATTTCAAGACCTCAAGTAGATAGATAATTAGTTTAATCAAATTTGTTTTAATTCGTGTAAAAATAATGTGATTTGCTTTTAGCGGATTCAACTCATTTATTGTAATAACTATATTACTATTCGCACTTGACCAATTAATTAAAACTCAAATTTCCCATTTCTATAAAACGAGCTAGAATTCATGCATTTAGAATTAGCAAAACTTATGTGACAATTTAATAATCCACCTATTAATTACAGAGTAATATAAATACAACAAATTAACAAATGTGCCACACTTGACATAGTTGACAAATTATACTTGCAGGATCCAACTTTGTAAAAGCCCATAATTAATCTCTCTTTCGGCACTCTAACTACACCACATTATGCTAATTGATCTTCTACTTAATACTAATTAATTATTGTGTATCATGTTAAATTAAAAAATTTAGATTACCGTCGGTGACAGCAACGGCGGTGTAGATGGTGGCACATAGCAGCAATGCCGCCAGCACGGTGGTTGCTTCCATTATTGAACCTCTGTACATTTGGAGAGAGAATGAAAAGCTAGAGTAGAAGGATAAACTTGAATTTGGAATGAATACAAGGTAAGCCGATTATAGGTTTATATGCATGCAAATACGTATAAATGCCCTCATTTTTCAAGATATTAACATAAGTACCACAAATGAAGAAAATAGTTTGATTGTAGGAATTTATACTAGGAAATGAAATATTTGGTTGTCATATACTTAATTTGTGTGTGAGATATAATCAAATTACATTACTTTGTTAAAGAAATTGAACAAATTGTACTTTAGTCTTAAAATATGTTTGTAAAGTGATATAAAGGTGAAGTCAAAGTTAAATATTAATAATTTTATAAGTTTTGTCAGAATGAATGTTATTTACAAATCTTTTTTACTGAAGTGTTAAGTTGAAAATAATCTGAAGAAATTAATAATAATTAGTTTATGTCATTTTATATCGCTCTAAATTCATATTTGAAAATTTAATTTTGAGTTGATTCATTATTTAGTAAGCGTGTGAGAGCACAAATTTATAGAGGTTGGCGAATATGTGATTGTTATACATTTAAGTTGTATGTAGAACTACTACATCATTGATTAAAACACAAGTCAAGACTTATTTTACAATGTTTTAATATTTTTATAATAATAGAGAACAAATCAAAACTCGTATATATATATATATATATATATATATATATATATATATATATATATATATATATATATATATATATATATATATATATATATATATATATATATATATTGAAAGGATCAGGAGCGAACTTTTGATCGGAGAGAAACCATATAACTAAAGCAAAAACAAAGCACGATGTAACGTGAAAAGTCAAATAGATTATGATTTGAATTTTGAAGAAATTGTTGACTTTTTTCCTCAAACTTTTGACTCACGAATTTGAGCTCAAATCTAAAAGTAAGAATTTGAAATTTTGCAGATAGATTCGTGAGCTGAATCCTAACATATGTACGTTTTTACTTTTTGTCATAGCTTGAATTTGATACATGCATCTACCATATGCACCTAAAATATATCCATAACTATTAGCGTTGTTAAGTTCTGCTGTTGTTATTCTTCAATCAATCACAACATAGTTAGTGCCCACTACAAAACTTTTATTAAAAGTTGAAACACGAGCCATTTGTACATGCTTCTGTTGGTAGACAGGAAAAAAATCAATGTTCAGTCTGTGCACAGACTGAACTCAATCTGTGATAAATTGGACTCAATCTGCCACAGATTGATTTCAATATGTTCACAGATTGAGTTCAATCTGTCACAGACTAGTTCAACTTATGACAGATTGAGTTTAATTTGCCACAAACTGAACTCAGTATGCCCACGGATTGAGTTTCAATCTATCACAGATGGAGTTCAATCTGTCACGGATTGAGTTATGTTTGTGGACAATTGAGTTCAGCCTCTGGATAGATTGAGGGCAGACTGTACTTAGTCTATGTCACGTGAATAAAAAAAATATTTTTTTCAATCTCCCCACAAACTGAAGTTCAGTCTCTCCATAATCTGTAGTTCATTCTGTCAGATTCTCTCCATCTCGTTACCTAAGTTATCTCTAGATCCTCATATCCATCTCGTGTTTACTTAAGCCTTGTTTTTCGTTTTATTTTTTAGTTCATGTAGTTTTCTTCGGGTGGTTTTGTTTCTCTTGGGGTGGTCTTTTCTTAGACCTACCCTCCTCTGTACCTTGTCTTTTTTTTAATATAATTCATGCTTTTCGAAAAAAAAAAAAAAAAAATATCCACATCACCTAAAGTAGAAAAGATAATTTTATATACCATTTAAATTCGTATACTTTTTCATGTATATCAAATTTCCCTTAAAAATCATCACGGTAACTTAATATGAACCATATATTAAATTATTTGTATTTTTATGAACGACAATATTAACATCGAATGCTCCCATTTGTCACCCACACACGCGTTACGGCATTAGGAAAAAAATCCAATTTGCGACGACGTTGGCATTACCATTGATGGTTGGGAAAACCCCCTAGAGACCTTTCCAAATCACATTGATGTTGGCAGTACCATCAAAAATTGAAAACTCTCTTCTTGAAATGAGAATAGAACCTGAGTTGGCAGTACCCCAAGTTGGAACTCACCCTCATACCATTCAAGTCAAGCGTAGGTGATTTAATTTGTATGTATAGATTTTGAATTTTCAAAAAATATTAATTTATATGTTTAATATATTTAAAGAATCATTTGTTGAATTTGATCTACATTTAGCAATTCGAGCTTACATAATATACAAATGTTATTTTAAATATAAGTATCTATAAAAATAAAATGATATATTTAAACTGCCTATATATATATATATATATATATATATATATATATATATATATATATATATATATATATATATATATATATATATATATATATATATATATATATATATATATATATTCCTGAAAGGCGAAAAGCATTATATTAGATGAACATTAAGAGTACAAGATTACACATGAAAACATAAGAATGCATGGAACCAATGCTTTATAAAGAACCCCGAAAACGAAATAACCTAAACATGACTGTTACGAACAACTCCTATGATTTAACCCTGATCATCATACACATTAGGATGAAGAAGTCATGTGTTCCAATCGAGTTGCACTTTCTTCTCACGCGATGAGATCCAAAGATACTTTTTAATTGAATTTCGTTTAGCACCATAGGGATACTCTAATATTTCTTTTCAAAGATCTTAAGGTTCCTATTTTTCCATAGAACATACCCTCTAATCCATTTCTTTTCAAACATTTATATATTTATTTAAGTCTATTTTTTTATTTTTAATTATATAATTCATAAATGCTTTAATTATCAGAGTAAATCACATTGATAATAAAAACAATTTATTCGTGTTTAACTTACTTTACATTATTTTTAACAACAAGGTATTGATGTTTGGTGGTGACCTGACTTCTCACAAGGGGTTCATGGGTTCGAACCTCATGTACTGCAAAATATTTTTCTTAAGGTTATAGGTCTCAGATGTCTTGCATTCGAGCCTCACTCAAAGTGGTTTTACCACACGTGATGCCTATATAAATTTGTCGTGGTGGTTTTGATAAACATTAAAACATGAATATAAACGTCAAATTTCATTACTTGATCAATGTTCATACAAAAATGATGAAAATAATAAAAAAGGGGAATGGAGGCTAAGGTGTTAGTGTGAAAGGTTATCCCTAAAATGGAAAATGGGATACTTTTATATGTTAAGGAAATAATGTACATAATTGGCTTATTTAACGGGACTAGCGGGATTTTGATCCGTTAAGTTAATGAAGGGGCATTTTGTTTTACGAGAATACAAATTACATCAACTAGATGCTAGACCTAACAGGCTTCCTCCAAGCGATAGGATTGTAATAGTATGTCTCAGGAAATGATGTGGGTGATTTCAACATCGCGTTTGGATCTCGTCACTTATTTCTAACCGTCGTTAATATAAATTACATTATTTCAACTATTATAATGACCGTAGGTGACACAATAATTGATTAATAGTTAAATAAAGTTCAATCTGAATCAGTATACCTTATTTGCATATATTAATAAATAAATAAATAAATAAATAAATAAATAAATAAATAAATAAATAATAAAATAATAAAATAAATAAACCTTCTTAGTAGTGAAATCTTTATGCGAGTCATTTGAAAAAACAGTGGTTTGCAAAGAAAATTAGGCAAGGTAGTAACTAGGGAGGGTGTTGTTGGGACTCACGTGGTTTGATCAATTTCATCTCCTAATGTAGCGCAAAGCATCTTGGGTCCATGTTATATGCACTTCATCATGCATCTTTAACCATCTTGACTCATTTTCACGACATTATATTTAGTTTTCAAGGATCTCTACTACCTGTAGTGAAAGTGTTTTCTTAAACCAATTCAACAACAAAAGAAGTTTTAGAGTGAATGAATACAATTTTTTTTATTTCGTTTTAAATTTAAAAGTGTAAGTGTACGAAATTATGACTACAAACAACACAAAGAATGACTCAACCAGCGGGAACAATTATTTCTGTAATGGATTGTCCACAAAAAGTGTGCAATCCTAAAATACAGACTCGATTACAATGGATGTCCACAAAGCGTGTGCAACTCTAAATACACAACCAACAATATTACAAAACTCAAATAGACAATACAATCCAGATCCTTACACGGATCGACACCGTAAAACAAATAAAGAAGATGGAAAACTGAATCACGGATGAAGAACAAAAACCCCTAAAATAATATAGATGAAACCCTAGCGCGCTCTCTCTCACAATTACAACCGAAAAATAAAAAAGAACGATATAAAATAAAATAAATAGGTAAACAAAATATTTGCTCACAAAGTTACACTAAGGCCCATGAAATATCAAAGTTGTCATAACTGCACCAAACCAGAGAACTTCTTTATTATACTCATCTCGAGTTCAAATGTTCCAAGAAGTAACACCAAAATACATATTCATTACTCTTTAAGTCCCTGCAACATAATAAACATAATTCTACTACCACAAAATAAACAAACTCCCATGGAGATTTGATCTTCTTAACCTCCCGACAAAATTGCATGGGGGTTCCTGTGGTTTGTTCGATACAACAAGCGGAGTCCAAAAGAATTTTTTCACCTTGGGGGGTCACTATGGTTTGCAGATGTTTCACGGGGGGTCCAACAACCTAACGACTGTGAAAATTTAACGTTTTGGGGACTCACATGACCTGCACATGAGGTATTATTGTCTTTTAATCTAAACCCGGTGTATAAATGGAACTGAAGTCGTTCCCAATGTAAATTCATATCTTACAATTACATAAACCCCAATTTCATTTTGTAAAACCCTAATTGCATGTCTGAGAATGGTTAATCCTTTGTACCAGAGACGTTCAGAGGATGTAGAGGATGGAGAAGTTGATTTACGCCAAGTATACGGTATTATTTTTTATTCAAAATTTTTTATTCATTATCGATTGATTTCACTGGTTTAGTTCCTAAATTTACCAATTAATTTTTTTTTTCACAACTCATGATGATACAATGTTTACAATAAGGTTACACCATGGTGGGGAGTTTACCGAATTTCCACGAAGACAATATGTGAATGGTAAGGTGACTTACTTTGATTTCATTGATAAGGATTTGTTTTCTGTAAATGAAATCAATGACATGGTTAAGGATTTAGGATCTGATGGTCGTAGTATCATGTTTTATCACTTTCTAAGACCAGACACAAATCTTGATTATGGATTAGAAGCACTAGGTGGGGATATTGATGTAATTAACATGATCCAGTATGTGCATGACCATAAGGAAATATGGGTTTACATTGAACATGAGAGCACCAAGTTAAAAACTTATCAGAGTCCCAACCAAAAAAAATGTATTAGAAGAGATTGAAGAGGATGCAGTTATGCCTGTATTGACAAAGAGAAAACAACCAAAGATTCAGAAAAGATTAATGTTGGAATGGAATGTAGGTGAAGCTAGTGAACCAGTCTGTAATGAACCAGTTTGTGAAGCTAGTGAACAAGTCTGTAATGAACCAGTTTGTGATAATAGTGAACAATTGTGTAATGAACCAGTTTGTGATAATGGTGAACAAGTTGGTAATCCTACTGTTAATGATGTATCAATTATTGAGAACATCCAACCAATTATTGATGATGATGTTTACATTCCTACTATTAATGCTGAATCATTATTTGAGAATATTCAACCAAGTGTTACAGTAAATGATGATGATGAATTTTACCCATTTACTGCACCAAGTATTGATGAAGATAGACTAAGTGATGAAGAAAATGTAGTAGAGGATCTTGCAGGGATGATGTGCGTAGAGGTGTATATAAAATACTATTAATTTTTACAAGGAAATACTATTAAATACGATACAATTTTACACAAGTTTTATTTATTTATATAGATATGGGATATACCTAAACCTTGCTACAACACTATAGGCAGTGTACCTAATCGTAGAGTAGTATAGTTTTTAGTAAGTCCGGTTCGTTCCACAGGGAGACGACTTATTTTACACTATATTTTTAAACAATTATATTTGTACAAAATATATTATATATAGTAATAATATATAAAAGGGGGTTTACCGTTTAATAACCGGTTTGTCGATTTTAAAACTTAAGCATAAATATAAATGACAATAATTAAAGTGCGTAAAATAAATAACAATATAATAATTATGCTTATTTAAACTTCTGTAACCATGATGTTTGACGTTTTGATTATTTATTACCCTGGGTTAATTGTCCTTTGTCCTGGATGTATTTGAAACCTATCTGGTTTTTGTCCATAATAGTTCATCGGTCATAATTATAAAATGCTCGGCAAATTTAACCTTATACCCGAAGTCAAATATTCCAACTAATTGGGGATTTGAACTGTAACAAGGTCTTAATACTTTGTTTAATGAATACACCAGGTTATCGACTGTGTGTAAACCAAGGTTTTAATACTTTGTTAACAATTACACCAATTACCCTTGAATGTAATCCACCCCTGTTTTAATGAGTCCATTGACTATTAATCCATCCCCGTGTCCGGTCAAATGAACAATAATTTGTATTTATAAATATCCCGCTCATCGTGTCCGATTAAGCGTATGTGGTTATATATAGATACGTCAAATCATAATCTTTATATTAAATTAACGAGGTATTGTTAATTTAATATAAAGCCCATTAATAGCCCATAGTCTAATTTTCACAAGTGTCGGTCTTTTGTCCAAACCCCAATTACGGTACAAAGTTCAATAACCCCATTTTTAATATTTAGCCCAACATCACGATTACTTCGGCTCAAATAAGCATAATAATAACTTAAGTACGAGACATTAATTTAAAAAGGAGAACATAGCTTACATTGATTATTTATCGCGTAGTGTTACACGGACAGAACTTCGATTTCAAAACCCGTAAAATAACCTTTACATAATCCAAACTAACTAATATAAAACTAACCTATAATATATATATATATATATATATATATATATATATATATATATATATATATATATATATATATATATATATATATATATATATATATATATATATATATATATATATATATATATATTATACTTCAACAGAGGGAGTAATATATATATATTTTTTTGTGTTTTTACTCGATCAGAAGCCTGGTATTTATAGATGTGGCCTGAGATTTCACTCCATGCGATCGCATGGAAAAATAGCTTCCAGGCCATGCGATCGCATGGCCAGCTGGATCCAGCCACATTGCTTTGTTTTCTTCTTTATCGACGTATTATTTAAATATATATAATATATAAATAATTTATATAATTATTTAAATATTATATTATATTCTTGTGCATAGTTGACTCATAATTTTCGGCCCGTTGCGTCGCGCGTTGATAGTTGGCTCAGGTCCTGGTTCCGGATTTTCGAACGTCCTTTCGTACTATTTAATATCTTGTACTTTGCGTTTCGCAATTTGTAATTTGCACAAAAAATTATTTTCCTTAACTCCCAAAATCCGCGCAAGTCTTTTAACTCAATTTTTGGGACGCTTTTGAGTGCACTATGGCTTTAAGGACCCTTTTCCAGTTTTAGGACGCTTTTTCTTCAATTCTTTAATCTTCGTGCTTTGTCTTCACATTTATTTATTTAAACGATTACAACTTAAAAATAAAATAATTACAACTAAAAACTTTACATATTGGGATGATATTGCGACTAAATATATGTTTATTTAGAGCACTATCAAATATCCCCACACTTGATCGTTGCTTGTTCTCAAGCAATACAAAATTTGAAATTAAATTACACGAATCACTTCTTTATTCTTCACACTTAATACATCAGTGATTTTGATACGGCGGTATAAACAATGATAGTAACGTTGTGGTTTACAGTCCCACATGACTATGAAAATTTAGATCCTTAAGGAAATTGGATCTTTATGAAAATATTTGATCTTTTGAAAATTCAATCTAGCTTTTTTCCCTAGATAAGTTTTCCGGAATAACCCTTCACCGGTGTTTGCAAATTATTTTTGTGGGTTTTGTGGGTTTCAGATTTGAAAATTTTAGCTCAAAACTTGGGGTTTTGTGTCACCCACTTGCTAACCTTGTATTAGGAAAGCAACATGTCCAGTATACTTGCTCCGTATATTACCTTTCGGCAAAATACCGTCCGGTTGTAAAGGAAAGCGTTGAACAAGCAACTGTTAAGGCAATGTCTAATGACATGCATTTAATTATGATCCAAAAACGTGTCGGATTCTAGTACTATCCTTTGTAGGAGCAATAATAAAGATCATCCTATAATTTTTCGGTCTGGCACAAGGTCCTGTCTTCGACCATGCTATGCAACCACCGTTCTTACAGTTGACACTCGATTTGGTTCAGGTGACCTAATGAATTCCAGGTGAATTCCTAGGATTTTACGTTCAATGGTAATGAACGCATTGAAAATAGGTTTTTCAGAAAAAAAATCGGTTTTATTTTTATCAAAATATTTTCTCGTTCAAGCTCGAGTTTAGATATCATCGAATTCCATGAGTTTGTAATTCTCAATCTTTAAAGTCAATCTCAAGGATTGAGTAATATCAGTCTTAAAAGCTGATTTTTAATCTTTAAGGAGATTATCCTTTCTGGGGATCTTATTCATTAGTCTTATCAAGCTAATTTGCACGGCGCCCTCCCCATTTTACGAGACAGATCCTCTCATGGTTAGGATAAGTCTGACCACTTGGCGACCCTGTTTGATGCTGAGGTCCGTGGATTTCCTGCTGATTTTAGAGATGACTTTTCTAGATTTTTCGTCAACCTACAGCTGGTCTGGACGACAACTTCTTGACCTAAATTAAGAAGCGCGTGTCTTTTACGGAAGACTTTACTTTCTTTTAATGATGGAATTGATTCATCGTGTAGATCCATCTTTTCTTTTATCTTTATTATAATATTGCGGGTAAAACAGTCAATTTAGTCCAAAACAAAAGCACCTGCAATAACTTTACAGAAACATGTGATAGATAGTTTTTTAATTGAATAACTTGGTACATTCTCCCCACACTTGGCTTTTTTCATGCGTCTTTTTATATCCTAATAAATAAATTCAAGCGTTTTAGTTGTTTCTCAATTTATGTCCTTTCCGAGATAACAATAATTTCGGCATTAACACCTAATTTTATCGTTCATAAATATGTATAAACATGATTTTGAGTTCATTTAGTTGAAAATTTTTCAAATTTTCACAAAATTTGGCAATTAAACCAAGTGTAAACCTGAGAGAATTTATAACCCTTCCCCACACTTGAGATCATGCAATGCCCTCATTTGCATGAAATCAGACTCTAATTATAAATTCATGAGGGTGATTAGTGTAGAAAAGTAGTTAAAGATACCCAGTTTGTAATTACAAAGCTCGTCGAATGATAGATGGCGCGCCTCATCTTTCATTCCTTCTTGTTTTATCACACATGTTTTTCTTCAAAAATGGTTGCTTTTCTGAACTATTTGCTAATCTTTGAAAATGCGTCTTTTACCCTAATCGTGCATTTTTATTAACGAGTAATGCACTAACCCGAACCCCTAGTTTAACGTTAAGTGGGGTTAGACTTCCCCACACTTAGCTGACGACATGTGAAGTCGGTAGACTAAGTTCCACGAATTAAAATAGTGAGCCAGTTATTTACATCTCGGGTGGTGTATAATATATCAATGGGTTTAAAGTTTAGGACCACCCGATCATCACTACTTAATTCTTTTTTAAGTGTAGCTTTTAGTAAATGGATATGTCTCTTTTTTGGTTCTTGGTCAAATGGATCGATATACACCGACATACATATTTCTATAGGGTGGACAATTCCTAACATTCCCTTCCGTTTATTCTCGGGATCAAGGTTTTCACCTCTATTACCCAATTGGGTGAAATTCGAGGTGTCAATATCTATTACAGCTTGTAGTTCATCTTTGGTAGATGACTCGTCTATTGAGAATATTGGGTTGGAAGGTTGTGGAATGGTGAATTTCGGGATCGAAGCAAATTCTTCTTCATTAATGGTACTTATCGGTCCCACCATTTTGGTCTCGGGGGTAAAATTTTTAACGTTATCGTTTTCCCAAGAGTACCAAATTGTCACCCTTACTTCTTTTTCATCCATTGATGGATCGATGATTTCGTCAGTAGAGGCTAATGTGTCGATATGTTGTGAAATTGGTAAAACTGAATAAAAAGTATCATCGGGATAGTTGGTGATTTCGGAGCTCTCGAATTCATCAAAATTCGATGATATGAGATTTTCTTGCACACGACTCCTCAGATCAACAGGTGTGTAATCTGATAGAGTTTCAGCTTGCCGATTTACAAACTCTCTCATTTGTTCATTTTGAGCATCAAGTTCTTCGAGTTTGATTTTCATATAATCTAAAGAATTTTCAGACACATAATTTTCCTCGTCTTCTGGTTGTTGAGTTTGGATATATTCTTGGGAATAATCCCAATTAGAATTGTATTCCTCATAATCATTCCATTCAGGTTCCATGGGTGCATAATTTTTCATAGGAACGTAATAATAACATTCCCATGTTGAGTGATAATCTCCACAGATTTCACAACCAGTTATTGTTTCGTCATTCGTGATCCAAGATTGACCGAACGAATTGTCATCAACACCCGTTTGAGAGTATTGATTAAATTGATTTCGGATGTCATAAAGAGTTTCCAAAATATTCTCGAGATTTTCCATAATGCGCTTATTACCAAATTTTAGCTACAATGTGGTGCATTTACTAATTATTCTATTAGTTATAAAACTAAAAATTATATAAGTTATCAAATTAATAGACTTTTCTGATTTTGTCCACGTTTTGAATAGCCAATAGATGCAGCAGGGAGCCAGAACCCTTTAAATCGGAAGCTCACAACTCAGCCACTAACAAATCCAACTATTACTACGAACCAGAAAATTTTGGATGTCTATCAATTTAACCGCTTAAAATAAATTTTTTTTTTTCGTTTGAAATTTTAGAGAAGAAATAGAAAATCTATGTCCTAAAAACTAGCGTGTCGAGAAATAAGAAAGAAAAAGATTACGCGTCGAAAAATAAAAATAAGAAAGTAGCGCGTCGTATCTTAAAAGGTACTAAAATTTATAAACGGTGTTGCAAAATTCTAAAGCACCTAAATCTTAGTCTAAAGAAAAAGGCACTTAAGGGATTTTATGGCAAAGTCTTAAAAATCTAGAAATTAAAATAACTATGGCAAAAACTATATCTTAAAACTAATTACGAGCGAAAAATACAAATATTACGCTAAAAACAAATAAAAAGATATAAAATATAAAAATAAACTTAAAGTTGTAAAAAGTACAATTTTTATAAAAATATTATTTTTATATTATTTATTTTATAAAAGTATTAATTTTATAATTTATAAAACTAATTAAACTTAATAATACAAAATAAATAATAAAACTAAACTAAATAATATTAAATATAACCCTAATTAGGGTTTAATAATAATTATTATTATTAATTAAAAACCCTAATTTCTGTCGGCAGAGGTATCAGACGGGTCAAATCAAGCCATGTGATCGCATGGTTTTAAGGCACCCGGCTCATGCGACCGCATGGGCCTGGGTTTCAGTATATATATATATATATATATATATATATATATATATATATATATATATATATATTTAATTTTATATTGTTTTTCTAAAAATTATATATAAATATATTTATACAAAAATAAATTAAAAATATTGCGTTTCGCCGAGTCCCCGGCAGCGGCGCCAAAAACTTGATGTGCGTAGAGGTGTATATAAAATACTATTAATTTTTACAAAGAAATACTATTAAATACGATACAATTTTACACAAGTTTTATTTATTTATATAGATATGGGATATACCTAAACCTTGCTACAACACTATAGGCAGTGTATCTAATCGTAGAGTAGTATAGTTTTTAGTAAGTCCGGTTCGTTCCACAGGGAGACGACTTATTTTACACTATATTTTTAAACAATTATATTTGTACAAAATATATTATATATAGTAATAATATATAAAAGGGGGTTTACCGTTTAATGATCGGTTTGTCGATTTTAAAACTTAAGCGTAAATATAAATGACAATAATTAAAGTGCGTAAAATAAATAACAATATAATAATTATGCTTATTTAAACTTCCGTAACCATGATTTTTGACGTTTTGATTATTTATTACCCTGGGTTAATTGTCCTTTGTCCTGTATGTATTTGAAACCTATCTGGTTTTTGTCCATAATAGTTCATCGGTCATAATTATAAAATGCTCTGCAAATTTAACCTTATACCCGAAGTCAAATATTCCAACTAATTGGGGATTTGAACTGTAACAAGGTCTTAATACTTTGTTTAATGAATACACCAGGTTATCGACTGTGTGTAAACCAAGGTTTTAATACTTTGTTAACAATTACACCAATTACCCTTGAATGTAATCCACCCCTGTTTTAATGAGTCCATTGACTATTAATCCATCCCCGTGTCCGGTCAAATGAACAATAATTTGTATTTATAAATATCCCGTTCATCGTGTCCGATTAAGCGTACGCGGTTATATATAGATACGTCAAATCATAATCTTTATATTAAATTAACGAAGTATCGTTAATTATATATAAAGCCCATTAATGGCCCATAGTCTAATTTCCACAAGTGTCGGTCTTTTGTCCAAACCCCAATTACGGTACAAAGTTCAATAACCCCATTTTTAATATTTAGCCCAACATCACGATAACTTCGGCTCAAATAAGCATAATAATAACTTAAGTACGAGACATTAATTTAAAAAGGAGAATATAGCTTACATTGATTATTTATCGCGTAGTGTTACACGGACAGAACTTCGACTTCAAAACCCGTAAAATAACCTTTACATAACCCAAACTAACTAATATAAAACTAACCTATACTATATTATATATATATATATATATATATTATACTTAAACAGAGGGAGTAATATATATTTTTTTTTTTGAGTTTTTACTCGATCAGAAGCCTGGTATTTATAGATGTGGCCTGAGATTTCACTCCATGCGATCGCATGGAAAAATAGCTTCCAGGCCATGCGATCGCATGGCCAGCTGGATCCAGCCACATTGCTTTGTTTTCTTATTTGTCGACGTATTATTTAAATATATATAATATATAAATAATTTATATAATTATTTAAATATTATATTATATTCTTGTGCATAGTTGACTCATAATTTTCGTCCCGTTGCGTCGCGCATTGATAGTTGGCTCAGGTCCTGGTTCTGGATTTTCGAACTCCTTTCGTACTATTTAATATCTTGTACTTTGCGTTTTGCAATTTGTAATTTGCACAAAAAATTATTTTCCTTAACTCCCAAAATCCGCGCAAGTCTTTTAACTCAATTTTTGGGACGCTTTTGAGTGCACTATGGCTTTAAGGACCCTTTTCCATTTTTAGGACGTTTTTTCTTCAATTCTTTAATCTTCGTGCTTTGTCTTCACATTTATTTATTTAAACGATTACAACTTAAAAATAAAATAATTACAACTAAAAACTTTACATATTGGGATGATATTGCGACTAAATATATGTTCATTTAGAGCACTATCAAGTGAATATGGATGGATTTAGTTACAAAGGTAACCAAGAAAAGAACATTGATGTGCCAGTTATAGAAGTGGAAGACTTAGACAATGAGGAGTTTGAAAGTGATTTTGAAGTGGATGAAATTGAAGGTGAGAGGAGAAGAAGAATTAGGGAATTAGAGAAAAAAGAAATTGAGAGAAGGGGTATGGGTCAAACATACTTTTATGTTGGACAGACATTTACTAGTTCAGAAGAGGCTAAAAAGGCCATCAAGGTACATGCAATGGAAACTCGAAGGGATATTGTTTTTATAAAAAATGACAAGAAAAGGGTAACTTGTGGTTGTGAGGGTATTGTTATGGATGATGTTGGTCAAAGTTCAAAAGGTGATGAGGTGGAATCCAATGAGGTACAAGAGGGGGTTGGTAAAATATTCCCTAAAAAGAAGAAGACAAAAAAATGTAAGGCAAAAGGTGATAAGGTTGGACCATGTGCTTATGTTAGGGTAATAAAAAAAAAGGCAGAAAAGAAAATATAATATTGATTGTGAATGGAAAATACATATCTCACCTGATTTCAAAACCAAAACTTGGACTGTAAAGACATTAAATGAACATCATAAATGCCAACCAACTAGAATAATCCACCATTGCACCTCTGATTTTCTCTCTGGTTTGTTAAGTACCCAGTTACCAAGTAACCCTAGTATACCAACCAAGGCTGTGAAGGCTCAACTTGAAACACAAATAGAATTAAAGGTCTCAAAGACTAAAGCTTATAGAGCTTTGAAGAAGGCTTTTGAATCAATGAAGGGTGATTATGCTGAGCAGTATGCAGATCTGAGAAATTATGGTGAGGAATTAATTAGATGCAACCTTGGTACAACTGTTAGAATACAAACAGAACCATGTGATCCAATGGCAACTGAAAAAGTATTTAAGAGAATCTATATATGTTTGGGTCCACTTAAAGAAGGATTCAAAACATTGGGTAGAGATTTGCTTGGATTGGATGGAGCCTTCATAAAAGAGCCTGCTACTAGACAATTGTTAACTGCAGTTGGATTGGATTCAAATAATGGAACATATCCAGTTGCATATGCAATTGTTGAGCAAGAAAGGATTGATTCTTGGTGTTGGTTCTTTGAATGTTTAGGGAAGGATTTAGATCTGGAAAGAAACTCCAACTTTACTTTCATTAGTGATAGACAGAAGGTATGATATTAACTTATATACTTTAATTACATTTACAACCATTATTGCTTGGATTTATAACTGGTTTTAATTGTAATGTTTTAGGGTTTACTTGAAGTTGTTGCCAGAGTATTTCCTTGTGCAGAACACATATATTGTGTAAGGCACATTCATGAAAACATGAAAACAAAAGATTCACTGGTAAAGTTTATAAACAACATTTATGGAAGTGTGCAACTGCCACAACTGTTCCTCACTTTGAAAAGGCTATGCTTGAGTTGAAGGGTTTCAGTAAGGAGTGTCACACCTATTTGTCTAAGATACCACCATCATGTTGGTCAAGAAGTCACTTTTCTGGTAAATGTTAAAATTTTATATCTTCATTATAATTTTCTGGTAAATGTCACACCTATGATTAAACTACTATATAATTATAATAAACAATATTTGTGATTATATATCAATTAATTTAGTTAATTAATATATGATTAATTATCTGTTACAGGAAGGTGTAAATCTGATGTGTTGATAAACAATATTTGTGAGGTTTTTAATAGTTGGTTGGTGGATGCAAGAGATAAACCTATAGTTGCTTGCTTGGAATATATTAGGGAATATTTGATGCAAAGAATTGTTACTGTGATAGAGAAAAGTGCCAATACTGATGGACCATTTACTCCAGGTGGAAAAAAGATGTTTAATTTGGTGAGAAAGGAAGCACACAAGTTACAAGTCCTTTGGAGTGGTAATGAGCTATATCAAGTCAATGGATTCAGTGGTGAACAATATGTGGTTAACTTAGAAAGGAGAACTTGTAGTTGTAGGAGATGGGAAATTACTAGCATGCCCTGCAAACATGCAGTAGCTGCTATTTGGAACATGAGAGACAATTCTGGACAGTTTGGTGTACCTGAAGATTGGGTGGATCCTATCAACACTTTAAACCATTGGAAAAGAACATATACTTATACCATTAAGCCAATTAATGGTAAGAGTATGTGGAAATTATTTGCTGTCACAAGCAAACTGTTACCACCATTGGTTGTACCTAAAGCTGGTAGACCAAAGAAGAGTAGGGGAAAGGGAATTGATGAAAAGGAAAGTATGAACAATGATGGACAATTGTCAAGAAAGGGAAAGAGTGTTTCCTGTGGGAAATGTGGTGAATATGGTCATAATAAGAAGGGCTGCACATCTGCAGGTGGTGTGAGTGTAGGTACTAAGAGGAAAGGTGAAACAAGTACCAGTGCCAGCAAGAAGAAAAAGTGAACTTCTTTAGTTTAGATTGTATTTTTAATGTTTGTGTAATGCTCTTGGATTCTGGTTACATAATTCTGTGTTTCCTGGGTAATGTTTGTGTAATGTTCTGGTTAACTTAGATTGTCTTTTGTGTAATTCTGGTTACTTTTGGAATTGGTTGTAATGTACTTTGGATTCTGGTAGTTATGTAATGCCATTTTGACTTTCTTTTGATAAACTTATGTAATATGTAATGTAATGTATTATGTATGCCCCTTTGTAGTAATTATCTGCCATTCTAAGTTATAATATCTTTTCTGAGTAATGAAAGACATAAGAAATACAACACATTTTAACAAATGCCTTAATCTTCATTAAATAGGTCAACCATATTACATTAATATCCAGATTGACCCAAAATACAACCAAAATACAACAGACATGAAATACAACCAAAAGCCCTAATCGACTTTTTACTGGAATAACATAAAATAACAAATAAAAAAATCCAACTAAATAAAACAAACATCTTCCACCTTCTTAATCCCCTTTACAGTTGATTGCAACGATCACAGATTAGTGGATCAATCCATTCAAAGAATGTGCATTCTGAAAACTAAAAAAAAACACCCAATTTAATTACACAATACAAAAAGAGATGACGAGCGAGATAATGGGTTTAAGAATTAGGGTTTCAAATCAACATACATACCTTTTTCGCACATGTGTAAAATCATCTATCAGGATTTTGTTGTGTCTTGGACAATTGAATCAAAGCACGCCTTCCACAATAGCAATTAACCATCCCTAAATATCTGCAATTGAAATTGAAAGATGAATTTTGACCTAAATAGCGATGGGAAACTGAAAGATGAAATTGAAATTGGGAAAGTGAGGACTCACGTGTTCCATTTATACACCAGGTTTAGATTAAAAGACAATAATACCCTCATGTGCAGGTCATGTGAGTTCCCAAAACGTTAAATTTTCACAAACGTTAGGGTGTTGGACCCCCCGTGAAACATCTGCAAACCATATTGACCCTCCAAGGTGAAAAAAATTCTTTTGGATTCCGCTTGTTGTATAGAACAAATCACAGGGACCCCCCATGCAATTTTGTCTAACCTCCCCCTCAAATTAAATATGAAACATACCAAACGTATGCAATTTATCTAACAAAAAATTATGATGTGACCCTACACGTCCTTTTGTGAAAATATTAGCAGTGTTATCATTTGAATCTATTTTTTCTATATCAAACACTTTTTACATAGTTTTTCCCCACTAAAATGAAGATCAAGCTCAAAATGTTTTGTTCTTTTATGGTAGAATGGGTTAGAAGCAATTAGCATGACGAGTTTACTGTCACAAAAGGGTTTAATAGGAATTAAACTGAATAAATCAAATTCATACTTAATTTTTTATTTTTCACATCAATTCGCAAGTAACCATAGCCATGGCCCTATACAGGGTTGTCTCAACAATATAAAGGCTTTAGACGAAAATAAAAGTTTGCTCACATATAGGTTAAATTTTTTTACTACACATAAAAAACAATAGTACAATTTATATATTTATTTACTTACATTGTATTTAACTATTAAAAACAAGGTATAACTTTAATTGAACTTTAGACGATTTGTCATTTGATTTAGTTAAATATAGACAAAATTTCATTCCTCGTCCCTGAACTTTACATCGACTTTGACTCCCGGCCCTTTTTCTTTTTTTTTTGTGCATTCCGCGTCCCTAAACTATGAAAAGAGTACATCCCTCGTCCCCCCATCTACTTTCTGACAAAACCTCCTGTTACCCCTTATCATGTGCATGTCATGTGAGGGTATTTTTGTTATTGTTTTTTCTTCTTATATCATAAAAACCCCCAAATCTTCACAATTTGTCATACCCCCAAATAGGGCCGGGAAATATGACTTCAAAATATCACAACACAAGTATGTATAAACGAGAACGACTCTATATGAGACGTTTTTAGTATAACCAATGTATTAAAGCAGCGGAAAGTATTAAGTCATTACAATAGATGTTTTAATGCAATAATATGAATGTATAAATGCGGACTCCAAAAAGCAGCAAAGTCCAAATAGCAAATAATCTTTAGCAATCTTCACCTGAGACAAAACATGCTTAAAGTGTCAACCAAAATGGTTGAGTGAACAACATAGGTTTATCAATAATAACCAAGTTTTTAGACCACAAGATTTAATTATAAAGTTTAATCATTTCGGTAGTAGTGCTGGTGTATATGATATCGATACTAACCATAAGTTACCCTAAACACATCACGTTCGTGTCGTGAATCATTATTATGTATCCATTGACCAACGGTCATCCGGATAGAGACGTCACTCTCAATAGCGCTATTCACAATAACTAAGCTTGCCTTTATACGTAGCAATTAACGATATCATGGCAGGGATTTAGCTTGAATCAAAGCATGTTAGCACAGTTTGAACTAATCAAAATAAAGTTTTCATGTACTCGTGTCTAAGCGTAAAACAGTTTAAAAGTAAGCATGTGTCTCACCCCAAAAGTTCAAAACAAGTATATAAAGATAGTTAAAAAGCGGGGCTATGAAGTTCACCTTAGTAGCAAGTAGATATTCCACGCAAGTAGTAAGAACGGAGTATGAAATCGGAGATCTCAACCTAGAGATATGATGTTCGATTAGTTAATGTCTAATAGACATAAAGTTTGTTTATTAATATAGCAAACTATATTAACAGTGACGGTTTTCGAGAAAAGTTCCTATTTCTCAAAAGTTTCTATATTTGGAAATTTACTATTTATGGAAAGCTTCCACTTATAGTAAGCTTCTAATTTAAGAAGTTCGGGTTATAATTCTTAATAAAGATGTTGTACAATCTTGCCCAAACTTCGTTGCTATAAGTCACTCGAATGATCTATTGTTACCGAGCGGCCCAGGATCTCTTGACCAAAATCTAAGTCATGGCATTCGAGATCCACAAGCGTCCCATAATGGTACCAAGGATCACCCTATGCCACAAGTAGCGGTGATGTTTGTAGTCTTTGTACGCTATCTTTAATTATAACCTTCACGTTAATAGTGTATACACTTAACAAGTTATTTATATCCTTATTAGTTATATATATAGTGTAATATATTTAGTGTAATTAAGTGTTACTATATAGATTAGCGTATAAGTTTTACTAATAATAGTACTATTATTTAATTAATCAACTATTGTGTATACTTATCATTATAAATATACATCTATGTTATATATACATATATATTCTTTATTATTATTATACATGTATGTGTTTATAACTATGTGATATATATATAATATATGTAAGTGTTATATATACATTAAGGTAAAGGTGGTACATATATATACATATAACTACTTTACTTTCTATGTTTTACTACCATAACATACCTACACATGTATACCTACACACACGTCCATATTCATACATATGTACACATACATATACACGTATGCATATATATACATATATACACAAGCATATACTTACAATATACACATGTACATACGTACGTATGCATTCATGCATGCATGCATCATTATCCTTATTCTTTAATCAACACCAATTATTACTGATCATAACCTTTAGCTTATTAAACTAGTTTTATGATCATAATTTAATAACTTCAATACAATACTTCACTTATTTAACTAACTTGTTAATCAATAATCATAACCTTCAACCTATTCAATTTATTCATACTCTATATCATAGTACTTTTAATCTCAATCCTACATAGATATATTAACCAATTCATAACATTATTAATATCTTATTCATTATACTTCATAATCATTCATAATTCATAATACTTATAATTCAACATGCATTCTTAATAATCATAATCCAATTTCATAACTTATTCATAATCATATTCAAAATTCATACTTGATTACATTACTAGGTTCATATTTTATTCATAATACTTTTAATCCATAAACTTTTCTCTTTTAATCATAATAACTAAAACAATAACAGAGTGTAATTAACACTAGGGTTTAGGATACCTTTAGAATATAAACTTCAAGAAGATTGATGATTGTGGACTGCAGCAAAACAGAAACCAACAGCACATCTCACGACCCAGTTGGGTCTGTTTTGGGTTCGACAGGAAACAGCAACACAGCAGCAACAAAAGTCCAACGTGCAGGCTGTTTATGTGGCTGGTTTGATGGCGACTATCAGCAAGAAACTAGATCATGATTTCAAACAAAAAGGCCAAGAAGGTGGCGGTTTGAGGTGGTTTTCAATGGTGGACAGCAGCAACAAAAATGCAGCAACAGTAGCCTGTTATGGGGCGTATTTGGGGCTGCTTTTGGTGCACAGGAACAGCAGCAAAAGCTACAGGTAATGGTGGGTGTGGGGCTGCTACAATCACATCAGGTGGTGGCGATGGTTGGGGGCTGTTTTGGGCGATGAAAGGCAGTAAAAAGCTGCTGTACAGGTGGTGGTCTGGGCTGCTAAAAAACGCAGCAACTAGAGGGTGTTTTTAGGGTGGTGGTGGTCGACTAAGGGTGATGATGGGAGTGGTGTTTGTGCCGAGCAAAAGAGAAGGAGAGGTTTTTGAGTTTATTTTATGAATGAAAACTAGGTGTCTAGGAGTGGTTATATAGGCTAGCAAGTAGATATGAGTTAGGAGTTCTAAGACTTGTAGAACCTATTAGAAGTTTGAGTTAGATTAGGAGTGTTTAAAGATAGAGTTTTGGCATTTGATTTAACTTAGGACTTGAATACTTGGAGTTTGATTAGGATTAAATTTAGATTAGGATTAGTCTACTAATTATCTTTAAACTTGTATTTATTTTATTATTATTTTTTTATAATCCCAGCTTTTTTTTTTTTTATAAGCATCATTTTATTTACTACTTTTATTACACAAGTTTAATTATTATTTTTTTTACTTCCCATTAGTTTTAATTTATATAATTGTCACCTTTTGAATTATTACATATAGTTTATATAATAAAAATCACACAAATACATAAACTTATGCTAACAGGAAATATTGATCAAAAATTACTATTTAATCAAAGTTTTGTTAAACAAAGTTTACGAGCACACAAAATCCTAAGGGTAATTTAGTAAAGGAAAAGTGAGGGTCGTTATAGTACCTCCACGTTAATGAAAACTTCGTCCCGAAGTTTTAGGTAGACTTCTCGGATGCATAAGCGTTTGAGAAGATATATAATGACGCTTGGCCAACGTTATTATATTACGGTAACTCATATAGAAATTCCAATATCATGACATATGGAATAGAAAGTGAATCAAAGAAAAATTCTCTATACATCTCAATGTTATTACATGAAGGGTAATTATCATCTGATTTATAGATATACGAAGAGATCGTTTCAACCAAACTATCTATCTCGTACCCATGAGTAGATTAAAAAACTCTCCTATGCCATAAACGTTGTAAAGCTTTGCATTTTATCTTTCTTAAACAACCCATCTCTTTATATTTCACGTTCCCAGGTATATTCGGGGCCTCTACGTGAATTTCAACGGATTTTGACAATAGGAACTGTTGTCCTGTTTCAAGCGTTTGATCTCACGATCCATAACTTCTACAGGTTCTTCTATGAAGTGCATTTTATTATCAATGTGGAGGTAATTTCAAAGGAATAATATGAGTGTCACCTGACTAGGTTTTCTAAAAAGAGACTGTGATGTTACAAGCATTTCAGTGAATCAGATACCTGAAATGTGCCATGAACATTACTAAGCTTATTGAAAACCATTGTACACTTATGTCGCCATACTAGGGCAGACAATTAGAGAGAAGTACTTGGAGATCACAGCCATGTAGTTTGATGCATGGCTTGTGTTTGTTAGACATGTTACCGTCTTCAAATTTCAGAATATAACCATAGACATGATACCTTTGGTTTTCAAGAAATATCTAATGTGAATAGACGAAACAAGATTCCAGCTGAGGAGTCACTAATCAGGCTTATATGCAAAGTAAGCCATAATTACTAAGATGCTCTCAGGATGGTATGAGCGATTAATGAAAGATATCGTTCAATGTATTATAATACATACGAACTTATCCTTGCAGCAAGCACCTTACGATCATGATTTTAGCTATATGTTGAAACAGAGGTCGAAATTTATCTAGAGTCACATATAGTTGTAACTAGTTTAGAGTAAACATATAGACATCATAAACGTTTAAGGTAACTCCTTTAGAGAGGATAGCGAGGATCATAAGTTATATTTCTGATAGGAAACCGCACGAAGGGTGTGATCTCTTGATGAGAAAAAACGTTCTAGCACCTATGGCGAGTCGATCTATCATTCAATTAAAAGTTCAAGCGCGGATGAAAAGAAATATGAATCATTGGCTACAAATAATAGTTTACACTGGGTAAGGAAATATCCGAGAAATGCTTTCTTGTGCCAAAAAGATATTAAATCATAGAATTGAAGTTTTACGGGGTTGTTGTGGTTTAGCCGTGAGATATCAGAAGTAAAATCTTCTCAACGGTCAACCTTACAAAGGGAAAAGTTACTGAGAACATAGAGTTTTGTATGATGAACTCAATGGTAAGTTTCGAAGAGCAAGAGGAATTGTGATTACTACGAGGTGTAGAATAATACGAAATTTTTTATATAAACAAGCAATGAAAATTTTTACAAAAGTTCGAGTCGTTTAAGGTGACAATTTAAAAAGGAAAAGAAGTTCTTAGTAAAACTAGAGTTATGTACCACATGTACTATTTTAAGTAAAATATATTTTGAATTGATTTGAAAAAAGTGAGAGTATAATTTTATATGTACTAGTCGAAATAAATAAAGGTAAATTTTGCTTAATATATACAATTTATAAAATTTGCACGAATGGCGGTAAATAAATTTATAAAATTTCGAGAGGCTCGCACAGTAAAATAGTGTATGTAAAATTTTGGCAAACAGAATTTTTATATTTGGAGAAAGACTAAGAAAAATTGAATGAAAGACCTTGAAAATTCCGGGTGATATTTAAGAAATAATGTTGCGGGGTAATGATAACTATTGAATTTAAGTGTGGTTGATGAGTAATATAAGTTCTTGGAATTCAAATGTTCCTGTGTGAAGTTATTGCTGTCAACTGAGATATGAATGGTAGAGTTTGAGAACGTGATAGTGATTGTGGTGTTTATAATATTTTCGTTTGAATATACAAATGAAAATCTTGTGAGTGGTTGTCGCTTATCTTCCATGGGTTTCCTAATAGGTTTATGAAAATTTACACTAGGAGCGTAATTGCAGATAACAGGAGGCATGCTTCGAAGAAGTTTCGAACTTAAGAACATGTATCCTTCCTTCCAGCGGGGATGTGATAATTAACATAGGTTTATCAATAATGACCAAATTTTTAGACCACAAGATTTAATTATAAAGTTTAATCAGTTCGGTAGTAGTGCTGGTGTATATGATATCGATACTAACCATAAGTTACCCTAAACACATCACGTTCGTGTCGTGAATCATTATTATGTATCCATTGACCAACGGTCATCCGGATAGAGACGTCACTCTCAATAGCGCTATTCACAATAACTAAGCTTGCCTTTATACGCAGCAATTAACGATATCTGTGATGACCCGGGAATTTCTGACCAAATTTAAACCTAATCTTGATATGATTTCGATACGATAAGCAAAGTCTATTAAACTGTGTCTCAAAATTTTTAAACTATTTATATGGATTCATTTACCCTTTGACTATGCTCGACGATTCACGAACAACTATTTGTAAATAGATATGTGTGTATATGTATAAATAATAATTGGAGGTATAATTTGAATGTTGTTGTTATGAAATATGATATTATAATATTTAGTATTTAAAAACATATCTATATATCAATAAAAGTATATTAAAAATAAATATTAAAAAAATTGTAATACTCGTTTGATGTTTCGATCGATATTAAACAAGTTTAATTCGAACTTATATGATTTTAAAATAAACGGTGATCCGAAAACGTGTTCTATAAATTTTAGGCTTATTAAAAATATATTTAGGAACTATTTGTTAAGTTTTAAATATTTTTATATTTTACTTGGGATCGAGAGTGGACAGTGAGTAAAACTTTGTTTAATAATTAATGATCGAATTTGATACCATAATGACCAAAATAAATAAAGACATTTAATTTAAAAATTGGAGATTTTTCAGAAGACGTTTAGATATTAACTGTTTAGCAAAGAAGCACGATATATATTCGTAAATTAAATTGTATGTCGACAGCTAAGGCGGCTATATTATTTGTTGAAGTTCCTTTCACTTATGACATTACTAATATTATTATATTATTATTATTAATACATTTATCAATTATTAATAGTACGTAAACATAAAAACAAAGACTATCTAACAGAATTTGATTCCCTTTCCCTATCTGTTTTATCTTTATTTTTGTCTTATAATTTTTTTTCCTGATTGAAACCCTGTCCTTTTTGTCTGAATTGGTTAACCATCGACTTCAATATGTAATACCAACAATTCTTGTTAGAAATCATAATCCACTTTATATTTATATATATTTTTATCTTATTCATTCACTGAATGATTCCTCCTGTCAAATCCACCTGCTATAAACAAATGATTTTCGTATGTTTGTTAAAGAAAAAGGCATTCAAGAATCCACCACTTCTAATCAGCTCTCTCTATCTCTTTCCAAAATTTTTGCAAGCGTAAACCACAATTAAAACCCAATAAGACTCCATTGAATTAGTTTCTGTTTCTTTGATCATCATCACCAAAGCATGAACATGAATCTGGGGAAAACAGCTGGTATGTGTACTGAGGTCGAGCTAAATATCTTTATGGTGTTGAAACAAATCTGCAACACCCTACCCTCTCTCCTCCCTCTATATACGAACGAAAAACACTCCATTAAACAAAACCATTGAGACCCACTGACTATTTCTGTTGAACAAAGCTTGATAATCTTGATCGGACACCTTGATAATCATCATGTACAACCACCACTAGATCACCACTATAACCCAAAAGATAACCAGCTCTCTCTACGTTTCTCTCTCTTCCTTCTATTTCCATCGTGATTTGCTATTGCTATATCTGTTTTTCTATTACACTACACAAACCCATTCGAATATCACCCACAACACCACCTTAAACCCACATGTTACAGCAGCTGTTACAATTTCTATCTTTCTTCTTTTCAAACGACAAAAACCATTTTTTTTTCTCTGATATTTATTTTGTTAAGCGACGAAACAATAAATGATGGTGATAAAGAAATATGGTGGTACTATTACAATAAAGAAGATAGTGGTTATGATCATGAAGGCTCCACATGTTCTTCTATTTTTTTTTCGAATCCCTCACCAAGCCATCATCAAATTTAACAACTAATATTGAATTTTCCCATGATCAAAAGCATGCTAATAAAGTGACCAACTATGTATTTGTTTCCTTGCTTTTGGTCGACAATGTTAAAGCAAAAGCAACACCATATGCTATTATTTTTCATTAGTGGGACAAGGAGGAATATTAGCTCAATATAAAATTGTGCAACTAATTAAAACAAATTGGAAAGTAACGGCCAAATTCATGTCACGATTTGTTCTAACTTTCGCGTATAATTTGATGGACCAAGATGATGTGATAATTCGATGATGATATGAAGATCGAGCAGACGACTACTGCTATATGTTTCTTTTTCTTTTTTTTATTTTTTTTTCTTTTATTTTTTATTTTTTCGATTGAACCCAAGAAACAGATTCGCGTACATATTATGAGAACCTAATCAAATTAGATTTGATCAAATATTACCTGGGCCAAATCACTTGATCATGGGCTACCATGTTTTCGGTTGGGCCATGTATTCTTTTTCTGTTTGGGCCGAACCTAAGTATGAATGGGTTATTTAGTTTTTCCTCCGGGTTTAAATCAGAGAAAGCAAAGATGGAGGAATGGTTAAGGGGTGTGTCTGTTGATTGAGAGGTCTCGGGTTCAAACCTGGGCGACGGCATTTTATTTTTAAAGCTTGTCTTCAAAGGTTGTATTCTATTATTATTTTTATTACCATTTTTATCATTATTATTATTATTATTACTATAGCTAATATTTTTATCAGTATTATTATTATTATTATTATTATTAATATTATCATTATAATTGAATACAACCTTTGTTAGTACTATTGATATAAAAATATACTTATAGTAATATCACATATAACAAGTATTAATCATATTAACATTTTTAACAAATTAGGTATCTTTAATATATATATATATATATATATATATATATATATATATATATATATATATATATATATATATATATATATATATATATATATATATATACATATTATACATTAATATAACTATATATATTAATCATTTTAAATATGTACACAAATTAAATATATAACACATAATTTAAGATATAATATATATAAATTCGTTCAAATACAAATATATGTGTTAATATATATTTGAATGATTTAGGTTCGTGAATCCAAGACCAACCCTACACTTGTTCAATGATGTTATATGTATTTTTACTACAAAATACAATATGGTGAGTTTCATTTGCCTTTTTACCCTTTATATTTTTGGGCTGAGAATACATGCGCAATTTTTATAAATGATTTACAAAATAGACACAAGTACGTGAAACTACATTCTATGGTTGAATTATCGAAATCGAATATGCCCCTTTTTATTAAGTCTGGTAATCTAAGAATTAGGGAACAGACAACCTAATTGACGCGAACTCTAAAGATAGATCTATCGAGCCCAACAAGCCCCATCCAAAGTACCGGATGCTTTAGTACTTCGAAATTATATCATGTCCGAAGGAGGATCCCGGAATGATGGGGATATTCTTATATACATATTGTGAATGTCGGTTACCAGGTGTTCAATCCATATGAATGATTTTTGTCTCTATGTATGGGATGTATGTTATTGAGAAATGGAAATATGAAATCTTGTGGTCTATTAAAATTATGAAATGATTATTTATGTTAAACTAATGAACTCACCAACCTTTTGGTTGACACTTTTAAGCATGTTTATTCTCAGGTGTGAAAGAAACCTTCCGTTGTGCATTTTGCTCATTTTAAGGACAACACTTGGAGTCGATCATCGCTCTGGGATCAAAGGTTGATGACTTCGTCCGGATGGATTAGGACGGGTCTTCACAGTTGGTATCAGAGCGGTGGTCTTAGCGAACCAGGTCTGCATTAGTGTGTCTAACTGATAAGTCGTTAGGATGCATTAGTTAGTCTAGACTTCGGCCGTGCCTGCATGTCAAAAGTTTTGCTTATCATTAGTGTCGAAAGTATTTGCTTATCATCCTTAAAGTCTAGACACATCTTACTGCCTCTATTGCCTAGATAGTGTATAGACAAAACTCATATCTTAGCATATCTGCTAATTCATATCTTAGCGTATCTGTTACTGTTACGTTTGCCTGACAGTTTCCGTAGATCCCTCTGTAACTTATGGGATTTAATATTATATATGCATATGTAAATTATGTATTGCAGGGTACTAATCTACATCCTATAATCTATTTCTTATCGAAAATCCTTCATCTGATCGTACGAGATGAATCCCTCAACCAGTTCGAGTCCCTCAGATTTCGATAGCTAATCCGATAGTTATTCCGACAACTATTCCAACATGGATGTTCACCTAAGCTCCGGAGGCAACATCACCAGAATGAATCAATCAATCAATCATCCTCAATTCATTTGATGGGTTCATAGTCGACTTAACCGATGGAGACGAGAGGAAGGCGATCCTTTCCACCCACCAACCGAATTCACCTCTCGGTGAAGAACCAGAAACACTTACTGGCGAACCTGTTCGAAACACCAATTTCTCTCTGAGAGTATCTCTCCACGACTAAATCAGAACTCAGATTCTAAACCTTATTCATCCGCTCGTTTCGACCGACAATCATCCCGGAATAATAGAAGAAGTCAACGAACTTCGCGTTCGAGTAATCAATCTGGAGAATAAGGTGCAAAAATTACCAGCTTCAACAACATCACCGGCACCAACAGTACCATCAATAACAACACCAGTACCATCAACAATCCATGCCTCGATGTCTCATTCTATACCTTGAATACAATTATTGTTCTACGTATCGTTCTACATCATTTATCTTCGTTCGACATGGCGATTATGTAATCTCTAATATTTTAGAGATTATATATTCTTGTTCCAACGGTAAATCAAATGAGTTTAATATCATATTGACTCATTAAATCCATGGTTACATCTGAAGAAAATATATATGTATATATGTTTTCATAAAGATTGTAATTAAAAATTCTTTCGTACAAACTGATAATGGTGAAAATATTTTAACGGGTAGGTAATACCCGAGGAATATTCAGATTTCATATTAATAAGTTATATTGTACATTCTTCGAAGCTGATTCAACAGTCGTTTACTATCCTACTTACATCCACCGATATACAAATCCGTTCACTACAAAATAGCCATATTCATCCAATTTCATATTGGGATTTTGATTTATCAGAATCCAACAAGTGGCATAATGAAGAAAACATTTGACAAAATAAAATTTGTTAGAAACAAACAAATTAACTATGAGAAATTTTCTTAAGAATCCACGCTAACTGTTCCTAACTAATTGTTCCCAGCTAACTGATTACACTTTATTTATCGCAATTTAATTCTCGCAATATTACATTCTCGCAATTTACATTCTCGCACTTTATTTATCGTCATTTAATTTCTGTTATTTATTTTTACGCACTTTAAATATCGGGACACGTGTACAAGGTTTTGATATATCATATTGACGCATATATATATTATTTGGAGTAACCATAGACACTCTATATGCAGTAATGATCGAGTTCCCTATACAGGGTTGAAGTTGATTTTATAATAATATGTATACTTTGAGTTGTGATCGAGTCTGAGACATGTACACGGGTCACGATACGTATTAATTAATTCGAATATTATATATTAAACTATATATGAATTATTGGACTGTCAACTGTGGACTATTGACTGCGGACTAAAAACATTGGACAATTAAAATGAATTAAAATATTGATTATAACCTATGAAACTAAACAATTATTCAAGTTTGCCACTTGATTTCATCTTAAACCTCATTTGTATTTTGACGATTACAATCTGCATTCAAACCTTTCATGATTCTTGAAAACACCTCAATAGAAAGAATCAACCAACCGCAGTTCGTCTACGGATGAAAAGATTGATACATATAGTTATGCACCTGAGAAACTCTCGGTAACTGAGTAAACGTTTAACGCATAGCTGTGCTAATTCCTTAGTGTTATTATTACCCAAAATAACTTAGTAATCCCTTTCAAAGTAGCAAATTTTGTCACAGCTTCAGCAAGTCAACTTCGACTTTTCGTTCGAAACAACCTTACCATAACGTTGATATATATGTGTGCTCTTTTATTGTTACCGGGGAACCTTTCATATTCCACCATGTTACCATCAGCGTTTAATCATCTAAAAACACAATTCTCTTGAAACCACTTCGGAATGATAACCGATGATTCAGATATCGTAGCATTAGATGCAGAGGAAACAGAAAAATTCTAGATGGTCTAAACGGTCAAAAGTTTGATGATAAAGAAGACAGTGTTAGGAACACTCGATAGAAAATTTGGTACTGAAAAAAAAAACAAATTGAGCAAACCATGAAGGAGACCAAGGCCAAATACCAGGACCATACCATATATTCAAAGAATCTAGGTAATTCTGGATCCGATGAAACCTTCAACGAATATCTTGCTCTGTACTCATGATAAAATCTTGCGGAACATCTTTCTTCATCAACCATCGAACTTAGAAATCCCAAAATATCATCATAAATATCTTCGATATTTCTGAGCATATTTTCATAACTCTTCTTGTTCGAAATTAGTGATCTCCCTGTGCTATCTGTATTACATCATAAAGGAAACCATTTTAGTTTCTAAAAAAAAAAAAAAATTTTAAAAAAAAATTCGAGTTTAAATTATGAATGACTTCTGGAGTAGTGTTGGAAATTGATGCATGAGTTAGTATAATATAATGACACTTGATTAAAGTGATTATATTACAGTAAGTCATGCTGAGTTTCATATGGGATGTGATGATTCACAGACCATAACGTCATCACGTGCCATGTTACATAACTCTTTCATTCTGATTAACTTCTGAACATATCAAGAAACTATATTCTTGATAGTTCTATTCTCAGTGATTCAGGTAATTTGACAAATCAAAACGTGAGATTATGTTCTTTCTAGTTTAGAACATTAAGTTCATTCGAAACTCCATATTTACGAATTCTGGACCGTTACTCGCTTTACTAGAGATCAGAAGACAATAAAGAGGCAAAGAGATCCAAAATATAAGAGAAAATATAAAGCCCAATAACAACATGAAGATTACAAACCGTGGATATTAATACGAATAGCAATATAAAGACACGGTATAATTAAGAATAGTATCACCCCAAGGTAATAGTAGAAGTAATCAGGTTCTTCTGGAAGAAGATTGAAAAGAAGGATGACAGAAATGATAATTAGGAAAATATCAAGGATTAGAACGAGATTAAGCATTTTCACAATCTTTTGGATGTATGAACTAATAAAGAAAGTATAGGAATGGTGAGAATAATGGAACGGAAGAGTTTAATATATAATGGAAATATCAGACAGAGTAATCGAGGCAGAACACCATATTTAATTATAGAGATCGTAATTTCCTTACTCGCCGAAGAATCAAATCTTATAGATTTCCTAGATTTTCTTTTAAATCCCTTGAATTCCAGAATTCAACCAAGACAACGTCAAAAGTTAAGACGCACCTTATGTTCTAAATTCAACCCTGACTCTGTCAAAAGTTAAGATGAATCTTTACTTTCCTATTTCACTCTTTGGTGATAGCTTCATTCGTACTCTTCGAATAATCGAATTATTTTTATCCATATTACTCAATGATGATAAAATTCAAGTTATCAACTCATATTCGTCATGAAAACAATTTTATTGTTAGCCATGACCACCTCACTCAAATTTCGGGACGACATTTCTTTAACGGGTAGGTACTGTGATGACTCGGGAATTTCTGACCAAATTTAAACCTAATCTTGATATGATTTCGATACGATAAGCAAAGTCTATTAAACTGTGTCTCAAAATTTTTGAACTATTTATATGGATTCATTTACCCTTTGACTATGCTCGACGATTCACGAACAACTATTTGTAAATAGATATGTGTGTATATGTATAAATAATAATTGGAGGTATAATTTGAATGTTGTTGTTATGAAATATGATATTATAATATTTAGTATTTAAAAACATATCTATATATCAATAAAAGTATATTAAAAATAAATATTAAAAAAATTGTAATACTCGTTTGATGTTTCGATCGATATTAAACAAGTTTAATTCGAACTTATATGATTTTAAAATAAACGGTGATCCGAAAACGTGTTCTATAAATTTTAGGCTTATTAAAAATATATTTAGGAACTATTTGTTAAGTTTTAAATATTTTTATATTTTACTTGGGATCGAGAGTGGACAGTGAGTAAAACTTTGTTTAATAATTAATGATCGAATTTGATACCATAATGACCAAAATAAATAAAGACATTTAATTTAAAAATTGGAGATTTTTCAGAAGACGTTTAGATATTAACTGTTTAGCAAAGAAGCACGATATATATTCGTAAATTAAATTGTATGTCGACAGCTAAGGCGGCTATATTATTTGTTGAAGTTCCTTTCACTTATGACATTACTAATATTATTATATTATTATTATTAATACATTTATCAATTATTAATAGTACGTAAACATAAAAACAAAGACTATCTAACAGGATTTGATTCCCTTTCCCTATCTGTTTTATCTTTATTTTTGTCTTATAATTTTTTTTCCTGATTGAAACCCTGTCCTTTTTGTCTGAATTGGTTAACCATCGACTTCAATATGTAATACCAACAATTCTTGTTAGAAATCATAATCCACTTTATATATATATATTTTTTTATCTTATTCATTCACTGAATGATTCCTCCTGTCAAATCCACCTGCTATAAACAAATGATTTTCGTATGTTTGTTAAAGAAAAAGGCATTCAAGAATCCACCACTTCTAATCAGCTCTCTCTATCTCTTTCCAAAATTTTTGCAAGCGTAAACCACAATTAAAACCCATTAAGACTCCATTGAATTAGTTTCTGTTTCTTTGATCATCATCACCAAAGCATGAACATGAATCTGGGGAAAACAGCTGGTATGTGTACTGAGGTCGAGCTAAATATCTTTATGGTTTTGAAACAAATCTGCAACACCCTACCCTCTCTCCTCCCTCTATATACAAACAAAAAACACTCCATTAAACAAAACCATTGAGACCCACGGACTATTTCTGTTGAACAAAGCTTGATAATCTTGATCGGACACCTTGATAATCATCATGTACAACCACCACTAGATCACCACTATAACCCTAAAGAAAACCAGCTCTCTCTACGTTTCTCTCTCTTCCTTCTATTTCCATCGTGATTTGCTATTGCTATATCTGTTTTTCTATTACACTACACAAACCCATTCGAATATCACCCACAACACCACCTTAAACCCACATGTTACAGCAGCTGTTACAATTTCTATCTTTCTTCTTTTCAAACGACAAAAACCATTTTTTTTTCTCTGATATTTATTCTGTTAAGCCACGAAACAATAAATGACGGTGATAAAGAAATATGGCGGTACTATTACAATAAAGAAGATAGTGGTTATGATCATGAAGGCTCCACATGTTCTTCTATTTTTTTTTTCGAATCCCTCACCAAGCCATCATCAAATTTAACAACTAATATTGAATTTTCCCATGATCAAAAGCATGCTAATAAAGTGACCAACTATGTATTTGTTTCCTTGCTTTTGGTCAACAATGTTAAAGCAAAAGCAACACCATATGCTATTATTTTTCATTAGTGGGACAAGGAGGAATATTAGCTCAATATAAAATTGTGCAACTAATTAAAACAAATTGGAAAGTAACGGCCAAATTCATGTCACGATTTGTTCTAACTTTCGCGTATAATTTGATGGACCAAGATGATGTGATAATTCGATGATGATATGAAGATCGAGCAGACGACTACTGCTATATGTTTCTTTTTCTTTTTTTTATTTTTTTTTTATTTTTTTTTCGATTGAACCCAAGAAACAGATTCGCGTACATATTATGAGAACCTAATCAAATTAGATTTGATCAAATATTACCTGGGCCAAATCACTTGATCATGGGCTGCCATGTTTTCGGTTGGGCCGAGTTATTTTTGGGCCATGTATTCTTTTTCTGTTTGGGCCGAACCTAAGTATGAATGGGTTATTTAGTTTTTCCTCCGGGTTTAAATCAGAGAAAGCAAAGATGGAGGAATGGTTAAGGGGTGTGTCTGTTGATTGAGAGGTCTCGGGTTCAAACCTGGGCGACGACATTTTATTTTTAAAGCTTGTCTTCAAAGGTTGTATTCTATTATTATTTTTATTACTATTTTTATCATTATTATTATTATTATTATTACTATAGCTAATATTTTTATCAGTATTATTATTATTATTATTATTATTATTGATATTATCATTATAATTGAATACAACCTTTGTTAGTACTATTGATATAAAAATATACTTATAGTAATATCACATATAACAAGTATTAATCATATTAACATTTTTAACAAATTAGGTATCTTTAATATATATATATATATATATATATATATATATATATATATATATATATATATATATATATATATATATATATATATATATATATATATATACATATTATACATTAATATAACTATATATATATTAATCATTTTAAATATGTACACAAATTAAATATATAACACATAATTTAAGATATAATATATATAAATTCGTTCAAATACAAATATATGTGTTAATATATATTTGAATGATTTAGGTTCGTGAATCCAAGACCAACCCTACACTTGTTCAATGATGTTATATGTATTTTTACTACAAAATACAATATGGTGAGTTTCATTTGCCTTTTTACCCTTTATATTTTTGGGCTGAGAATACATGCGCAATTTTTATAAATGATTTACAAAATAGACACAAGTACGTGAAACTACATTCTATGGTTGAATTATCGAAATTGAATATGCCCCTTTTTATTAAGTCTGGTAATCTAAGAATTAGGGAACAGGCACCCTAATTGACGCGAACTCTAAAGATAGATCTATCGGGCCCAACAAGCCCCATCCAAAGTACCGGATGCTTTAGTACTTCGAAATTATATCATGTCCGAAGTGTAGTGACCCGAACTTTTCCATGTTTATATATATTAATTGAGATTGATATTTACATGATTAAATGTTTCCAACATGTTAAGCAATCAAACTTGTTAAGACTTGATTAATTAAAATATGTTTCATATAGACAATTGACCACCCAAGTTGACCGGTGATTCACGAACGTTAAAACTTGTAAAAACTATATGATGACATATATATGGATATGTATATAGTTAACATGATACTATGATAAGTAAACATATCATTAAGTATATTAACAATGAACTACATATGTAAAAACAAGACTACTAACTTAATGATTTTTAAACGAGACATATATGTAACGATTATCGTTGTAAAGACATTTAATGTATATATATCATATTAAGAGATATTCATACATGATAATATCATGATAATATAATAATTTAAAATCTCATTTGATATTATAAACATTGGGTTAACAACATTTAACAAGATCGTTAACCTAAAGGTTTCAAAACAACACTTACATGTAACGACTAACGATGACTTAACGACTCAGTTAAAATGTATATACATGTAGTGTTTTAATATGTATTTATACACTTTTGAAAGACTTCAATACACTTATCAAAATACTTCTACTTAACAAAAATGCTTACAATTACATCCTCGTTCAGTTTCATCAACAATTCTACTCGTATGCACCCGTATTCGTACTCGTACAATACACAGCTTTTAGATGTATGTACTATTGGTATATACACTCCAATGATCAGCTCTTAGCAGCCCATGTGAGTTACCTAACACATGTGGGAACCATCATTTGGCAACTAGCATGAAATATCTCATAAAATTACAAAAATATGAGTAATCATTCATGACTTATTTACATGAAAACAAAATTACATATCCTTTATATCTAATCCATACACCAACGACCAAAAACACCTACAAACACTTTCATTCTTCAATTTTATTCATCTAATTGATCTCTCTCAAGTTCTATCTTCAAGTTCTAAGTGTTCTTCATATATTCTACAAGTTCTAGTTACATAAAATCAAGAATACTTTCAAGTTTGCTAGCTCACTTCCAATCTTGTAAGGTGATCATCCAACCTCAAGAAATCTTTGTTTCTTACAGTAGGTTATCATTCTAATACAAGGTAATAATCATATTCAAACTTTAGTTCAATTTCTATAACTATAACAATCTTATTTCAAGTGATGATCTTACTTGAACTTGTTTTCGTGTCATGATTCTGCTTCAAGAACTTCGAGCCATCCAAGGATCCGTTGAAGCTAGATCCATTTTTCTCTTTTCCAGTAGGTTTATCCAAGGAACTTAAGGTAGTAATGATGTTCATAACATCATTCGATTCATACATATAAAGCTATCTTATTCGAAGGTTTAAACTTGTAATCACTAGAACATAGTTTAGTTAATTCTAAACTTGTTCGCAAACAAAAGTTAATCCTTCTAACTTGAATTTTAAAATCAACTAAACACATGTTCTATATCTATATGATATGCTAACTTAATGATTTAAAACCTGGAAACACGAAAAACACCGTAAAACCGGATTTACGCCGTCGTAGTAACACCGCGGGCTGTTTTGGGTTAGTTAATTAAAAACTATGATAAACTTTGATTTAAAAGTTGTTATTCTGAGAAAATTATTTTTATTATGAACATGAAACTATATCCAAAAATTATGGTTAAACTCAAAGTGGAAGTATGTTTTCTAAAATGGTCATCTAGATGTCGTTCTTTCGACTGAAATGACTACCTTTACAAAAACGACTTGTAACTTATTTTTCCGACTATAAACCTATACTTTTTCTGTTTAGATTCATAAAATAGAGTTCAATATGAAACCATAGCAATTTGATTCACTCAAAACGGATTTAAAATGAAGAAGTTATGGGTAAAACAAGATTGGATAATTTTTCTCATTTTAGCTACGTGAAAATTGGTAACAAATCTATTCCAACCATAACTTAATCAACTTGTATTGTATATTATGTAATTTTGAGATACCATAGACACGTATACAATGTTTTGAACTATCATGTCGACACATCTATATATATTTCGGAACAACCATAGACACTCTATATGTGAATGTTGGAGTTAGCTATACAGGGTTGAGGTTGATTCCAAAATATATATAGTTTGAGTTGTGATCAATACTGAGATACGTATACACTGGGTCGTGGATTGATTCAAGATAATATTTATCGATTTATTTCTGTACATCTAACTGTGGACAACTAGTTGTAGGTTACTAACGAGGACAGCTGACTTAATAAACTTAAAACATCAAAATATATTAAAAGTGTTGTAAATATATTTTGAACATACTTTGATATATATGTATATATTGTTATAGGTTCGTGAATCAACCAGTGGCCAAGTCTTACTTCCCGACGAAGTAAAAATCTGTGAAAGTGAGTTATAGTCCCACTTTTAAAATCTAATATTTTTGGGATGAGAATACATGCAGGTTTTATAAATGATTTACAAAATAGACACAAGTACGTGAAACTACATTCTATGGTTGAATTATCGAAATCGAATATGCCCCTTTTTATTAAGTCTGGTAATCTAAGAATTAGGGAACAGACACCCTAATTGACGCGAATCCTAAAGATAGATCTATTGGGCCTAACAAACCCCATCCAAAGAACCGGATGCTTTAGTACTTCAAAATTTATATCATATCCGAAGGGTGTCCCGGAATGATGGGGATATTCTTATATATGCATCTTGTTAATGTCGGTTACCAGGTGTTCACCATATGAATGATTTTTATCTCTATGTATGGGATGTGTATTGAAATATGAAATCTTGTGGTCTATTATTATGATTTGATATATATAGGTTAAACCTATAACTCACCAACATTTTTGTTGACGTTTTAAGCATGTTTATTCTCAGGTGATTATTAAGAGCTTCCGCTAAATAAGGACGAGATTTGGAGTCCATACTTGTATGATATTGTGTAAAAACTGCATTCAAGAAACTTATTTTGTTGTAACATATTTGTATTGTAAACCATTATGTAATGGTCGTGTGTAAACAGGATATTTTAGATTATCATTATTTGATAATCTACGTAAAGCTTTTTAAAACCTTTATCTATGAAATAAAGGTTATGGTTTGTTTTAAAAATGAATGCAGTCTTTGAAAAACGTCTCATATAGAGGTCAAAACCTCGCAACGAAATCAATTAATATGGAACGTTTTTAATCAATAAGAACGGGACATTTCAGTTGGTATCCGAGCGTTGGTCTTAGAGAACCAGAAAATTTGCATTAGTGTGTCTTATCGAGTTTGTTAGGATGCATTAGTGATTCTGGACTTCGACCGTGTTTTCTTTAAAAATGATTGCTTAACATTTTTGTTGGAAACTATATATTTTTAACATATGAATATTATGTGATATATTAATCTCTTAACGTGTTTGATATTATGTGATAGATGTCTACCTCTAGAACAAGTCCCATTGACTCACCTAATAATAATGAAGAGTCAAATGTAAATTGGAATGATTCGTGGACTGATTCACAAGTTCCCGAAGAGGAACCGGAAGAAGAGTCGGAACCGGAAGAAGAATCGGAACCGGACGAAGAATCGGAACCGGAAGAAGAATCGGAACCGGTGGGGGAAATAATAAAACGGTTAAGTAAAAGAGAATCCTCAACCAACCGACCAAGGTTAATTATGGTCAATGGTGTTTCCGCCAAGGAAGCAAAATATTGGGAGGATTACCAATTCTCCGATGAATCGGATTCCGACGAGAATTCCAATGATGTTATAGAAATTACCCCAACTGAATTTAAAAAGGCAAAAGAAAATAATAAGGGAAAGGGCATAAAAATAGAGAAATCTAATTCCAACCCCGATGAACTTTATATGTATCGTCAACCCCCGAAGTTCTTAAGTTGTAACAATGACCCGGGAACCTCTAAACCACCAGGTTTTTCTAAACCAATGTGGATAACGACGGCTAGTATTAGGGGAACATCATATATCCCTAGAAACTTGGAAAAACGAACCAAAACCGAAGAAGAAGAAACGAGCGAGTCAGAATAAGATAGTTGTATTCGTGTGGTGTAATAGATGTAATATAGTGTTCTTATGCTTTATGATATATGTAAAAATTGCTTGTATTAATAAGTATTTTTTTTATGAATCTAACTCTTGTCTATTTTACAGTTTAAAAACACAAAATGGATAGACAACCCAATATTTTAAGAGACCTACCAGGAGACATGATTGATGAAATCTTGTCTAGAGTCGGCCAGAATTCCTCGGCACAACTATTTAAGGCGAGATCAGTTTGTAAGACATTCGAAGAACGTTCCAAGAATGTCTTGGTTTATAAGAGACTTTCGTTTGAAAGATGGGGGATATCACATTGGGAAACCCATAAGTTACGATGTGTTTACTTTGACGCATATATTGCGGGGAACCCAAATGCTATTTTACGCAACGGGTTAAGAAATTATTTTGACTCAATATATCCGAATATTGGACTTCGTGATTTAGAAAAAGCGGCTAACATGCAACATAAAGAAGCATGTTATGCTTACGGATTAGTAATGTTCGCTTCTCACCAAAGTGAGAACAAGAACATCGGGCTACAACTATTAAACAAAACGTTTCCACAAGTGACGGAGTCGGTAATTGGGGTAAGAAATGAGGTTTTTAGATTATTACGGGACTGTTGGACATTACGTAACCCTCGTCCCTTTGACGACGTTACAACACGCTGTCTTATAAACGGCCATAACGGTTATGTTGCACAAGACCAAGGATGGGAAGTAGTCCTAGTAAAACCGGAATGCATGACTTGTTTCTAGACGTATGAATTACGTGTCTTTATTGCCTTTGCTGAACGACTTGTGTACTAGCTAGAATTATCTTCACAACTATCTTGTATCAAAGTTATTGTGTGCTATATTTCAAGCTTTATGTAAAATAAGCGGTATTGTAAGTTTGTAAAATATTGTATAAAAGTTTGAACGCGAAATATTATTATAACCAGTTTTTCATATAGAATTGTAGTAGTTGAATTGTATATTAGCTACTAAGTATGAACTTAACGGGTAGGTACTACCCGAATTTAAACTTATAAAACGCTAATATGAAGAAAAAGCTTTTATAAATGAGTTCATATTATGCTACGAAATACTATTAACTACTCTTAATATTCTGTATGATTAACTTGTTCCATTTGACTATTTTGAAGGAAATGGCACCGACTACTCGACACACCGTGAATATGAATGAAGAGGAATTCCGTACTTTTCTAGCTTCAAACATAGCCGCAGTACAGGCTGTGCTACATACCAACAATAACCTTGGATCTAGCAGTACAGGAAATCGTGTAGGATGCACCTACAAAGAATTCACTGCCTGCAAACCTTTGGAATTTGATGGAACCGAAGGACCGATCGGATTGAAACGGTGGACCGAGAAGGTCGAATCGGTGTTTGCCATAAGTAAGTGTACTGAAGAGGATAAAGTGAAGTACGCTACGCATACCTTCACAGGTTCTGCGTTAACATGGTGGAATACCTATCTAGAGCAAGTGGGACAAGATGATGCGTACGCACTACCGTGGTCAGCATTCAAGCACTTGATGAACGAGAAGTACCGTCCCAGAACCGAGGTCAATAAGCTCAAGACAGAACTTAGAGGGTTACGAACCCAAGGATTTGATATTACCACGTACGAAAGACGATTCACAGAATTGTGCCTATTGTGCCCGGGAGCATTCGAAGATGAGGAAGAGAAGATCGACGCGTTTGTGAAAGGATTACCGGAAAGAATCCAAGAAGATATAAGTTCACACGAGTCTGCCTCCATACAACAGGCATGTAGAATGGCTCACAAACTAGTGAACCAGATTGAAGAAAGAATTAAAGAACAGACTGCTGAAGAGGCCAATGTGAAGCAAGTCAAAAGAAAGTGGGAGGAAAACGGTGATAAGAATCACCAATACAACAACAACAGCAATTACAACAATAATCGCAACAATTATCCCAACAATCGCAACATCAATCGCAACTACAACAAACGGCCCAACAACAACAACAACAACAACAACAACAACAACAACAACAACAACAACAACAACAACAACAACAACAACAACAACAACAACAACAACAACAACAACAACAACAACAACAACAACAACAACAACAGCAACTACAACAATCATCCCAACAACAATAATAACCGCAACAACAACAACAATCAGAAGCATCTATGCCAAAGGTGTGAAAAGTATCACTCGGGGTTCTGCACCAAATTTTGCAACAAGTGTAAAAGAAATGGTCATAGCGCGGCGAAGTGTGAGGTCTACCGACCAGGGGTTAATAGAACGAAAGGAACAAATGGTGTCGGAACGAGTAATGGCGGAGCAAGTAGTGTCGGAGCAAGTTATGCCAATGTAGTTTGTTATAAATGTGGAAAACCGGGCCACATTATTAGAAATTTCCCGAACCAGGAGAACACTAATGGACAAGGCCGCGGAAGAGTTTTCAATATTAATGCGACAGAGGCACAGGAAGACCCGGAGCTTGTTACGGGTACGTTTCTTATTGACAATAAATCTGCTTACGTTTTATTTGATTCGGGTGCGGATAGAAGCTATATGAGTAGAGATTTTTGTGCTAAATTAAGTTGTCCATTGACGCCTTTGGATAGTAAATTTTTACTCGAATTAGCAAATGGTAAATTAATTTCAGCAGATAATATATGTCGGAATCGAGAAATTAAACTGGTTAGCGAAACATTTAAGATTGATTTGATACCAGTAGAGTTAGGGAGTTTTGATGTGATAATCGGTATGCACTGGTTGAAAGAAGTGAAAGCAGAGATCGTCTGTTACAAAAATGCAATTCGCATTATACGAGAAAAAGGAAAACCCTTAATGGTGTACGGAGAAAAGGGCAACACGAAGCTACATCTTATTAGTAATTTGAAGGCACAAAACCTAATAAGAAAAGGTTGCTATGCTGTTCTAGCACACGTCGAGAAAGTACAAACTGAAGAAAAGAGCATCAATGATGTTCCCATTGCAAAAGAATTTCCCGATGTATTTTCGAAAGAATTACCGGGATTACCCCCACATCGATCCGTTGAATTTCAAATAGATCTTGTACCAGGAGCTGCACCAATAGCTCGTGCTCCTTACAGACTCGCACCCAGCGAGATGAAAGAACTGCAAAGCCAATTACAAGAACTTTTAGAGCGTGGTTTCATTCGACCAAGCACATCACCGTGGGGAGCTCCTGTTTTGTTTGTCAAGAAGAAAGATGGTACATTCAGGTTGTGTATCGACTACCGAGAGTTGAACAAACTTACCATCAAGAACCGCTACCCACTACCGAGAATCGACGACTTATTTGATCAACTACAAGGCTCGTCTGTTTATTCAAAGATTGACTTACGTTCTGGGTATCATCAAATGCGGGTGAAAGAAGATGATATTCCAAAGACTGCTTTCAGAACACGTTACGGTCATTACGAGTTTATGGTCATGCCGTTTGGTTTAACTAATGCACCAGCTGTGTTCATGGACCTTATGAACCGAGTGTGTGGACCATACCTTGACAAGTTTGTCATTGGTTTCATTGATGACATACTTATTTACTCAAAGAATGACCAAGAACACGCTGAACATTTGAGAAAGGTGTTAGAAGTATTGAGGAAAGAAGAATTGTATGCTAAGTTTTCAAAGTGTGCATTTTGGTTGGAAGAAGTTCAATTCCTCGGTCACATAGTGAACAAAGAAGGTATTAAGGTGGATCCGGCAAAGATAGAAACTGTTGAAAAGTGGGAAACCCCGAAAACTCCGAAACACATACGCCAGTTTTTAGGACTAGCTGGTTACTACAGAAGGTTCATCCAAGACTTTTCCAGAATAGCAAAACCCTTGACTGCATTAACGCATAAAGGGAAGAAATTTGAATGGAAGGATGAACAAGAGAAAGCGTTTCAGTTATTGAAGAAAAAGCTAACTACGGCACCTATATTGTCATTGCCTGAAGGGAATGATGATTTTGTGATTTATTGTGATGCATCAAAGCAAGGTCTCGGTTGTGTATTAATGCAACGAACGAAGGTGATTGCTTATGCGTCTAGACAATTGAAGATTCAAGAGCAAAATTATACGACGCATGATTTGGAATTAGGTGCGGTTGTTTTTGCATTAAAGACTTGGAGGCACTACTTATATGGGGTCAAAAGTATTATATATACCGACCACAAAAGTCTTCAACACATATTTAATCAGAAACAACTGAATATGAGGCAGCGTAGGTGGATTGAATTGTTGAATGATTACGACTTTGAGATTCGTTACCACCCGGGGAAGGCAAATGTGGTAGCCGATGCCTTGAGCAGGAAGGACAGAGAACCCATTCGAGTAAAATCTATGAATATAATGATTCATAATAACCTTACTACTCAAATAAAGGAGGCGCAACAAGGAGTTTTAAAAGAGGGAAATTTAAAGGATGAAATACCCAAAGGATCGGAGAAGCATCTTAATATTCGGGAAGACGGAACCCGGTATAGGGCTGAAAGGATTTGGGTACCAAAATTTGGAGATATGAGAGAAATGGTACTTAGAGAAGCTCATAAAACCAGATACTCAATACATCCTGGAACGGGGAAGATGTACAAGGATCTCAAGAAACATTTTTGGTGGCCGGGTATGAAAGCCGATGTTGCTAAATACGTAGGAGAATGTTTGACGTGTTCTAAGGTCAAAGCTGAGCATCAGAAACCATCAGGTCTACTTCAACAACCCGAAATCCCAGAATGGAAATGGGAAAACATTACCATGGATTTCATCACTAAATTGCCAAGGACTGCAAGTGGTTTTGATACTATTTGGGTAATAGTTGATCGTCTCACCAAATCAGCACACTTCCTGCCAATAAGAGAAGATGACAAGATGGAGAAGTTAGCACGACTGTATTTGAAGGAAGTGGTCTCCAGACATGGAATACCAATCTCTATTATCTCTGATAGGGATGGCAGATTTATTTCAAGATTCTGGCAGACATTACAGCAAGCATTAGGAACTCGTCTAGACATGAGTACTGCCTATCATCCACAAACTGATGGGCAGAGCGAAAGGACGATACAAACGCTTGAAGACATGCTACGAGCATGTGTTATTGATTTCGGAAATAGTTGGGATCGACATCTACCGTTAGCAGAATTTTCCTACAACAACAGCTACCATTCAAGCATTGAGATGGCGCCATTTGAAGCACTTTATGGTAGAAAGTGCAGGTCTCCGATTTGTTGGAGTGAAGTGGGGGATAGACAGATTACGGGTCCGGAGATTATACAAGAAACTACCGAGAAGATCATCCAAATTCAACAACGGTTGAAAACCGCCCAAAGTCGACAAAAGAGCTACGCTGACATTAAAAGAAAAGATATAGAATTTGAAATTGGAGAGATGGTCATGCTTAAAGTTGCACCTTGGAAAGGCGTTGTTCGATTTGGTAAACGAGAGAAATTAAATCCAAGGTATATTGGACCATTCAAGATTATTGATCGTGTCGGACCAGTAGCTTACCGACTTGAGTTACCTCAACAACTCGCGGCTGTACATAACACTTTCCACGTCTCGAATTTGAAGAAATGTTTTGCTAAAGAAGATCTCACTATTCCGTTAGATGAAATCCAAATCAACGAAAAACTTCAATTCATCGAAGAACCCGTCGAAATAATGGATCGTGAGGTTAAAAGACTTAAGCAAAACAAGATACCAATTGTTAAGGTTCGATGGAATGCTCGTAGAGGACCCGAGTTCACCTGGGAGTGTGAAGATCAGATGAAGAAGAAATACCCGCATCTATTTCCAGAAGATTCGTCAACACCTTCAACAGCTTAAAATTTCGGGACGAAATTTATTTAACGGGTAGGTACTGTAGTGACCCGAACTTTTCCATGTTTATATATATTAATTGAGATTGATATTTACATGATTAAATGTTTCCAACATGTTAAGCAATCAAACTTGTTAAGACTTGATTAATTAAAATATGTTTCATATAGACAATTGACCACCCAAGTTGACCGGTGATTCACGAACGTTAAAACTTGTAAAAACTATATGATGACATATATATGGATATGTATATAGTTAACATGATACTATGATAAGTAAACATATCATTAAGTATATTAACAATGAACTACATATGTAAAAACAAGACTACTAACTTAATGATTTTTAAACGAGACATATATGTAACGATTATCGTTGTAAAGACATTTAATGTATATATATCATATTAAGAGATATTCATACATGATAATATCATGATAATATAATAATTTAAAATCTCATTTGATATTATAAACATTGGGTTAACAACATTTAACAAGATCGTTAACCTAAAGGTTTCAAAACAACACTTACATGTAACGACTAACGATGACTTAACGACTCAGTTAAAATGTATATACATGTAGTGTTTTAATATGTATTTATACACTTTTGAAAGACTTCAATACACTTATCAAAATACTTCTACTTAACAAAAATGCTTACAATTACATCCTCGTTCAGTTTCATCAACAATTCTACTCGTATGCACCCGTATTTGTACTCGTACAATACACAGCTTTTAGATGTATGTACTATTGGTATATACACTCCAATGATCAGCTCTTAGCAGCCCATGTGAGTCACCTAACACATGTGGGAACCATCATTTGGCAACTAGCATGAAATATCTCATAAAATTACAAAAATATGAGTAATCATTCATGACTTATTTACATGAAAACAAAATTACATATCCTTTATATCTAATCCATACACCAACGACCAAAAACACCTACAAACACTTTCATTCTTCAATTTTATTCATCTAATTGATCTCTCTCAAGTTCTATCTTCAAGTTCTAAGTGTTCTTCATATATTCTACAAGTTCTAGTTACATAAAATCAAGAATACTTTCAAGTTTGCTAGCTCACTTCCAATCTTGTAAGGTGATCATCCAACCTCAAGAAATCTTTGTTTCTTACAGTAGGTTATCATTCTAATACAAGGTAATAATCATATTCAAACTTTGGTTCAATTTCTATAACTATAACAATCTTATTTCAAGTGATGATCTTACTTGAACTTGTTTTCGTGTCATGATTCTGCTTCAAGAACTTCGAGCCATCCAAGGATCCGTTGAAGCTAGATCCATTTTTCTCTTTTCCAGTAGGTTTATCCAAGGAACTTAAGGTAGTAATGATGTTCATAACATCATTCGATTCATACATATAAAGCTATCTTATTCGAAGGTTTAAACTTGTAATCACTAGAACATAGTTTAGTTAATTCTAAACTTGTTCGCAAACAAAAGTTAATCCTTCTAACTTGAATTTTAAAATCAACTAAACACATGTTCTATATCTATATGATATGCTAACTTAATGATTTAAAACCTGGAAACACGAAAAACACCGTAAAACCGGATTTACGCCGTCGTAGTAACACCGCGGGCTGTTTTGGGTTAGTTAATTAAAAACTATGATAAACTTTGATTTAAAAGTTGTTATTCTGAGAAAATTATTTTTATTATGAACATGAAACTATATCCAAAAATTATGGTTAAACTCAAAGTGGAAGTATGTTTTCTAAAATGGTCATCTAGATGTCGTTCTTTCGACTGAAATGACTACCTTTACAAAAACGACTTGTAACTTATTTTTCCGACTATAAACCTATACTTTTTCTGTTTAGATTCATAAAATAGAGTTCAATATGAAACCATAGCAATTTGATTCACTCAAAACGGATTTAAAATGAAGAAGTTATGGGTAAAACAAGATTGGATAATTTTTCTCATTTTAGCTACGTGAAAATTGGTAACAAATCTATTCCAACCATAACTTAATCAACTTGTATTGTATATTATGTAATCTTGAGATACCATAGACACGTATACAATGTTTTGACCTATCATGTCGACACATCTATATATATTTCGGAACAACCATAGACACTCTATATGTGAATGTTGGAGTTAGCTATACAGGGTTGAGGTTGATTCCAAAATATATATAGTTTGAGTTGTGATCAATACTGAGATACGTATACACTGGGTCGTGGATTGATTCAAGATAATATTTATCGATTTATTTCTGTACATCTAACTGTGGACAACTAGTTGTAGGTTACTAACGAGGACAGCTGACTTAATAAACTTAAAACATCAAAATATATTAAAAGTGTTGTAAATATATTTTGAACATACTTTGATATATATGTATATATTGTTATAGGTTCGTGAATCAACCAGTGGCCAAGTCTTACTTCCAGACGAAGTAAAAATCTGTGAAAGTGAGTTATAGTCCCACTTTTAAAATCTAATATTTTTGGGATGAGAATACATGCAGGTTTTATAAATGATTTACAAAATAGACACAAGTACGTGAAACTACATTCTATGGTTGAATTATCGAAATCGAATATGCCCCTTTTTATTAAGTCTGGTAATCTAAGAATTAGGGAACAGACACCCTAATTGACGTGAATCCTAAAGATAGATCTATTGGGCCTAACAAACCCCATCCAAAGAACCGGATGCTTTAGTACTTCGAAATTTATATCATATCCGAAGGGTGTCCCGGAATGATGGGGATATTCTTATATATGCATCTTGTTAATGTCGGTTACCAGGTGTTCACCATATGAATGATTTTTATCTCTATGTATGGGATGTGTATTGAAATATGAAATCTTGTGGTCTATTATTATGATTTGATATATATAGGTTAAACCTATAACTCACCAACATTTTTGTTGACGTTTTAAGCATGTTTATTCTCAGGTGATTATTAAGAGCTTCCGCTGTCGCATACTTAAATAAGGACGAGATTTGGAGTCCATACTTGTATGATATTGTGTAAAAACTGCATTCAAGAAACTTATTTTGTTGTAACATATTTGTATTGTAAACCATTATGTAATGGTCGTGTGTAAACAGGATATTTTAGATTATCATTATTTGATAATCTACGTAAAGCTTTTTAAAACCTTTATCTATGAAATAAAGGTTATGGTTTGTTTTAAAAATGAATGCAGTCTTTGAAAAACGTCTCATATAGAGGTCAAAACCTCGCAACGAAATCAATTAATATGGAACGTTTTTAATCAATAAGAACGGGACATTTCAGCTGTAGTGACCCGAACTTTTCCATGTTTATATATATTAATTGAGATTGATATTTACATGATTAAATGTTTCCAACATGTTAAGCAATCAAACTTGTTAAGACTTGATTAATTAAAATATGTTTCATATAGACAATTGACCACCCAAGTTGACCGGTGATTCACGAACGTTAAAACTTGTAAAAACTATATGATGACATATATATGGATATGTATATAGTTAACATGATACTATGATAAGTAAACATATCATTAAGTATATTAACAATGAACTACATATGTAAAAACAAGACTACTAACTTAATGATTTTTAAACGAGACATATATGTAACGATTATCGTTGTAAAGACATTTAATGTATATATATCATATTAAGAGATATTCATACATGATAATATCATGATAATATAATAATTTAAAATCTCATTTGATATTATAAACATTGGGTTAACAACATTTAACAAGATCGTTAACCTAAAGGTTTCAAAACAACACTTACATGTAACGACTAACGATGACTTAACGACTCAGTTAAAATGTATATACATGTAGTGTTTTAATATGTATTTATACACTTTTGAAAGACTTCAATACACTTAACAAAATACTTCTACTTAACAAAAATGCTTACAATTACATCCTCGTTCAGTTTCATCAACAATTCTACTCGTATGCACCCGTATTCGTACTCGTACAATACACAGCTTTTAGATGTATGTACTATTGGTATATACACTCCAATGATCAGCTCTTAGCAGCCCATGTGAGTCACCTAACACATGTAGGAACCATCATTTGGCAACTAGCATGAAATATCTCATAAAATTACAAAAATATGAGTAATCATTCATGACTTACTTACATGAAAACAAAATTACATATCCTTTATATCTAATCCATACACCAACGACCAAAAACACCTACAAACACTTTCATTCTTCAATTTTATTCATCTAATTGATCTCTCTCAAGTTCTATCTTCAAGTTCTAAGTGTTCTTCATATATTCTACAAGTTCTAGTTACATAAAATCAAGAATACTTTCAAGTTTGCTAGCTCACTTCCAATCTTGTAAGGTGATCATCCAACCTCAAGAAATCTTTGTTTCTTACAGTAGGTTATCATTCTAATACAAGGTAATAATCATATTCAAACTTTGGTTCAATTTCTATAACTATAACAATCTTATTTCAAGTGATGATCTTACTTGAACTTGTTTTCGTGTCATGATTCTGCTTCAAGAACTTCGAGCCATCCAAGGATCCGTTGAAGCTAGATCCATTTTTCTCTTTTCCAGTAGGTTTATCCAAGGAACTTAAGGTAGTAATGATGTTCATAACATCATTCGATTCATACATATAAAGCTATCTTATTCGAAGGTTTAAACTTGTAATCACTAGAACATAGTTTAGTTAATTCTAAACTTGTTCGCAAACAAAAGTTAATCCTTCTAACTTGAATTTTAAAATCAACTAAACACATGTTCTATATCTATATGATATGCTAACTTAATGATTTAAAACCTGGAAACACAAAAAACACCGTAAAACCGGATTTACGCCGTCGTAGTAACACCGCGGGCTGTTTTGGGTTAGTTAATTAAAAACTATGATAAACTTTGATTTAAAAGTTGTTATTCTGAGAAAATTATTTTTATTATGAACATGAAACTATATCCAAAAATTATGGTTAAACTCAAAGTGAAAGTATGTTTTCTAAAATGGTCATCTAGATGTCGTTCTTTCGACTGAAATGACTACCTTTACAAAAACGACTTGTAACTTATTTTTCCGACTATAAACCTATACTTTTTCTGTTTAGATTCATAAAATAGAGTTCAATATGAAACCATAGCAATTTGATTCACTCAAAACGGATTTAAAATGAAGAAGTTATGGGTAAAACAAGATTGGATAATTTTTCTCATTTTAGCTACGTGAAAATTGGTAACAAATCTATTCCAACCATAACTTAATCAACTTGTATTGTATATTATGTAATCTTGAGATACCATAGACACGTATACAATGTTTCGACCTATCATGTCGACACATCTATATATATTTCGGAACAACCATAGACACTCTATATGTGAATGTTGGAGTTAGCTATACAGGGTTGAGGTTGATTCCAAAATATATATAGTTTGAGTTGTGATCAATACTGAGATACGTATACACTGGGTCATGGTTTGATTCAAGATAATATTTATCGATTTATTTCTGTACATCTAACTGTGGACAACTAGTTGTAGGTTACTAACGAGGACAGCTGACTTAATAAACTTAAAACATCAAAATATATTAAAAGTGTTGTAAATATATTTTGAACATACTTTGATATATATGTATATATTGTTATAGGTTCGTGAATCAACCAGTGGCCAAGTCTTACTTCCCGACGAAGTAAAAATCTGTGAAAGTGAGTTATAGTCCCACTTTTAAAATCTAATATTTTTGGGATGAGAATACATGCAGGTTTTATAAATGATTTACAAAATAGACACAAGTACGTGAAACTACATTCTATGGTTGAATTATCGAAATCGAATATGCCCCTTTTTATTAAGTCTGGTAATCTAAGAATTAGGGAACAGACACCCTAATTGACGCGAATCCTAAAGATAGATCTATTGGGCCTAACAAACCCCATCCAAAGAACCGGATGCTTTAGTACTTCGAAATTTATATCATATCCGAAGGGTGTCCCGGAATGATGGGGATATTCTTATATATGCATCTTGTTAATGTCGGTTACCAGGTGTTCACCATATGAATGATTTTTATCTCTATGTATGGGATGTGTATTGAAATATGAAATCTTGTGGTCTATTATTATGATTTGATATATATAGGTTAAACCTATAACTCACCAACATTTTTATTGACGTTTTAAGCATGTTTATTCTCAGGTGATTATTAAGAGCTTCCGCTAAATAAGGACGAGATTTGGAGTCCATACTTGTATGATATTGTGTAAAAACTGCATTCAAGAAACTTATTTTGTTGTAACATATTTGTATTGTAAACCATTATGTAATGGTCGTGTGTAAACAGGATATTTTAGATTATCATTATTTGATAATCTACGTAAAGCTTTTTAAAACCTTTATCTATGAAATAAAGGTTATGGTTTGTTTTAAAAATGAATGCAGTCTTTGAAAAACGTCTCATATAGAGGTCAAAACCTCGCAACGAAATCAATTAATATGGAACGTTTTTAATCAATAAGAACGGGACATTTCAGTTGGTATCAGAGCGTTGGTCTTAGAGAACCAGAAAATTTGCATTAGTGTGTCTTATCGAGTTTGTTAGGATGCATTAGTGATTCTGGACTTCGACCGTGTTTTCTTTAAAAATGATTGCTTAACATTTTTGTTGGAAACTATATATTATTAACATGTATATATTATGTGATATATTAATCTCTTAACATGTTTGATATTGTGTGATAGATGTCTACCTCTAGCACAAATCCCATTGACTCACCTAATAATAACGAAGAGTCAAATGTAAATTGGAATGATTCGTGGACTGATTCACAAGTTCCCGAAGAGGAACCGGAAGAAGAGTCGGAACCGGAAGAAGAATCGGAACCGGACGAAGAATCGGAACCGGAAGAAGAATCGGAACCGGTGGGGGAAATAATAAAACGGTTAAGTAAAAGAGAATCCTCAACCAACCGACCAAGGTTAATTATGGTCAATGGTGTTTCCGCCAAGGAAGCAAAATATTGGGAGGATTACCAATTCTCCGATGAATCGGATTCCGACGAGAATTCCAATGATGTTATAGAAATTACCCCAAATGAATTTAAAAAGGCAAAAGAAAATAATAAGGGAAAGGGCATAAAAATAGAGAAATCTAATTCCAACCCCGATGAACTTTATATGTATCGTCAACCCCCGAAGTTCTTAAGTTGTAACAATGACCCGGGAACCTCTAAACCACCAGGTTTTTCTAAACCAATGTGGACAACGACGGCTCGTATTAGGGGAACATCATATATCCCTAGAAACTTGGAAAAACGAACCAAAACCGAAGAAGAAGAAACGAGCGAGTCAGAATAAGATAGTTGTATTCGTGTGGTGTAATATATGTAATATAGTGTTCTTATGCTTTATGATATATGTAAAAATTGCTTGTATTAATAAGTATTTTTTTTATGAATCTAACTCTTGTCTATTTTACAGTTTAAAAACAAAAAATGGATAGACAACCCAATATTTTAAGAGACCTACCAGGAGACATGATTGATGAAATCTTGTCTAGAGTCGGCCAGAATTCCTCGGCACAACTATTTAAGGCGAGATCAGTTTGTAAGACATTCGAAGAACGTTCCAAGAATGTCTTGGTTTATAAGAGACTTTCGTTTGAAAGATGGGGGATATCACATTGGGAAACCCATAAGTTACGATGTGTTTACTTTGACGCATATATTGCGGGGAACCCAAATGCTATTTTACGCAACGGGTTAAGAAATTATTTTGACTCAATATATCCGAATATTGGACTTCGTGATTTAGAAAAAGCGGCTAACATGCAACATAAAGAAGCATGTTATGCTTACGGATTAGTAATGTTCGCTTCTCACCAAAGTGAGAACAAGAACATCGGGCTACAACTATTAAACAAAACGTTTCCACAAGTGACGGAGTCGGTAATTGGGGTAAGAAATGAGGTTTTTAGATTATTACGGGACTGTTGGACATTACGTAACCCTCGTCCCTTTGACGACGTTACAACACGTTGTCTTATAAACGGCCATAACAGTTATGTTGCACAAGACCAAGGATGGGAAGTAGTCCTAGTAAAACCGGAATGCATGACTTGTTTCTGGACGTATGAATTACGTGTCTTTATTGCCTTTGCTGAACGACTTGTGTACTAGCTAGAATTATCTTCACAACTATCTTGTATCAAAGTTATTGTGTGCTATATTTCAAGCTTTATGTAAAATAAGCGGTATTGTAAGTTTGTAAAATATTGTATAAAAGTTTGAACGCGAAATATTATTATAACCAGTTTTTCATATAGAATTGTAGTAGTTGAATTGTATATTAGCTACTAAGTATGAACTTAACGGGTAGGTACTACCCGAATTTAAACTTATAAAACGCTAATATGAAGAAAAAGCTTTTATAAATGAGTTCATATTATGCTACGAAATACTATTAACTACTCTTAATATTCTGTATGATTAACTTGTTCCATTTGACTATTTTGAAGGAAATGGCACCGACTACTCGACACACCGTGAATATGAATGAAGAGGAATTCCGTACTTTTCTAGCTTCAAACATAGCCGCAGTACAGGCTGCGCTACATACCAACAATAACCTTGGATCTAGCAGTACATGAAATCGTGTAGGATGCACCTACAAAGAATTCACTGCCTGCAAACCTTTGGAATTTGATGGAACCGAAGGACCGATCGGATTGAAACGGTGGACCGAGAAGGTCGAATCGGTGTTTGCCATAAGTAAGTGTACTGAAGAGGATAAAGTGAAGTACGCTACACATACCTTCACAGGTTCTGCGTTAACATGGTGGAATACCTATCTAGAGCAAGTGGGACAAGACGATGCGTACGCACTACCGTGGTCAGCATTCAAGCACTTGATGAACGAGAAGTACCGTCCCAGAACCGAGGTCAATAAGCTCAAGACAGAACTTAGAGGGTTACGAACCCAAGGATTTGATATTACCACGTACGAAAGACGATTCACAGAATTGTGCCTATTGTGCCCGGGAGCATTCGAAGATGAGGAAGAGAAGATCGACGCGTTTGTGAAAGGATTACCGGAAAGAATCCAAGAAGATATAAGTTCACACGAGCCCGCCTCCATACAACAGGCATGTAGAATGGCTCACAAACTAGTGAACCAGATTGAAGAAAGAATTAAAGAACAGACTGCTGAAGAGGCCAATGTGAAGCAAGTCAAAAGAAAGTGGGAGGAAAACGGTGATAAGAATCACCAATACAACAACAACAGCAATTACAACAATAATCGCAACAATTGTCCCAACAATCGCAACATCAATCGCAACTACAACAAACGGCCCAACAACAACAACAACAACAACAACAACAACAACAACAACAACAACAACAGCAACTACAACAATCATCCCAACAACAATAATAACCGCAACAACAACAACAATCAGAAGCAGCTATGCCAAAGGTGTGAAAAGTATCACTCGGGGTTCTGCACCAAATTTTGCAACAAGTGTAAAAGAAATGGTCATAGCGCGGCGAAGTGTGAGGTCTACGGACCAGGGGTTAATAGAACGAAAGGAACAAATGGTGTCGGAACGAGTAATGGCGGAGCAAGTAGTGTCAGAGCAAGTTATGCCAATGTAGTTTGTTATAAATGTGGAAAACTGGGCCAAATTATTAGAAATTGCCCGAACCAGGAGAACACGAATGGACAAGGCCGCGGAAGAGTTTTCAATACTAATGCGGCAGAGGCACAGGAAGACCCGGAGCTTGTTACGGGTACGTTTCTTATTGACAATAAATCTGCTTACGTTTTATTTGATTCGGGTGCGGATAGAAGCTATATGAGTAGAGATTTTTGTGCTAAATTAAGTTGTCCATTGACGCCTTTGGATAGTAAATTTTTACTCGAATTAGCAAATGGTAAATTAATTTCAGCAGATAATATATGTCGGAATCGAGAAATTAAACTGGTTAGCGAAACATTTAAGATTGATTTGATACCAGTAGAGTTAGGGAGTTTTGATGTGATAATCGGTATGGACTGGTTGAAAGAAGTGAAAGCAGAGATCGTCTGTTACAAAAATGCAATTCGCATTATACGAGAAAAAGGAAAACCCTTAATGGTGTACGGAGAAAAGGGCAACACGAAGCTACATCTTATTAGTAATTTGAAGGCACAAAAACTAATAAGAAAAGGTTGCTATGCTGTTCTAGCACACGTCGAGAAAGTACAAACTGAAGAAAAGAGCATCAATGATGTTCCCATTGCAAAAGAATTTCCCGATGTATTTCCGAAAGAATTACCGGGATTACCCCCACATCGATCCGTTGAATTTCAAATAGATCTTGTACCAGGAGCTGCACCAATAGCTCGTGCTCCTTACAGACTCGCACCCAGCGAGATGAAAGAACTGCAAAGCCAATTACAAGAACTTTTAGAGCGTGGTTTCATTCGACCAAGCACATCACCGTGGGGAGCTCCTGTTTTGTTTGTCAAGAAGAAAGATGGTACATTCAGGTTGTGTATCGACTACCGAGAGTTGAACAAACTTACCATCAAGAACCGCTACCCACTACCGAGAATCGACGACTTATTTGATCAACTACAAGGCTCGTCTGTTTATTCAAAGATTGACTTACGTTCTGGGTATCATCAAATGCGGGTGAAAGAAGATGATATTCCAAAGACTGCTTTCAGAACACGTTACGGTCATTACGAGTTTATGGTCATGCCGTTTGGTTTAACTAATGCACCAGCTGTGTTCATGGACCTTATGAACCGAGTGTGTGGACCATACCTTGACAAGTTTGTCATTGTTTTCATTGATGACATACTTATTTACTCAAAGAATGACCAAGAACACGCTGAACATTTGAGAAAGGTGTTAGAAGTATTGAGGAAAGAAGAATTGTATGCTAAGTTTTCAAAGTGTGCATTTTGGTTGGAAGAAGTTCAATTCCTCGGTCACATAGTGAACAAAGAAGGTATTAAGGTAGATCCGGCAAAGATAGAAACTGTTGAAAAGTGGGAAACCCCGAAAACTCCGAAACACATACGCCAGTTTTTAGGACTAGCTGGTTACTACAGAAGGTTCATCCAAGACTTTTCCAGAATAGCAAAACCCTTGACTGCATTAACGCATAAAGGGAAGAAATTTGAATGGAAGGATGAACAAGAGAAAGCGTTTCAGTTATTGAAGAAAAAGCTAACTACGGCACCTATATTGTCATTGCCTGAAGGGAATGATGATTTTGTGATTTATTGTGACGCATCAAAGCAAGGTCTCGGTTGTGTATTAATGCAACGAACGAAGGTGATTGCTTATGCGTCTAGACAATTGAAGATTCACGAGCAAAATTATACGACGCATGATTTGGAATTAGGTGCGGTTGTTTTTGCATTAAAGACTTGGAGGCACTACTTATATGGGGTCAAAAGTATTATATATACCGACCACAAAAGTCTTCAACACATATTTAATCAGAAACAACTGAATATGAGGCAGCGTAGGTGGATTGAATTGTTGAATGATTACGACTTTGAGATTCGTTACCACCCGGGGAAGGCAAATGTGGTAGCCGATGCCTTGAGCAGGAAGGACAGAGAACCCATTCGAGTAAAATCTATGAATATAATGATTCATAATAACCTTACTACTCAAATAAAGGAGGCGCAACAAGGAGTTTTAAAAGAGGGAAATTTAAAGGATGAAATACCCAAAGGATCGGAGAAGCATCTTAATATTCGGGAAGATGGAACCCGGTATAGGGCTGAAAGGATTTGGGTACCAAAATTTGGAGATATGAGAGAAATGGTACTTAGAGAAGCTCATAAAACCAGATACTCAATACATCCTGGAACGGGGAAGATGTACAAGGATCTCAAGAAACATTTTTGGTGGCCGGGTATGAAAGCCGATGTTGCTAAATACGTAGGAGAATGTTTGACGTGTTCTAAGGTCAAAGCTGAGCATCAGAAACCATCAGGTCTACTTCAACAACCCGAAATCCCAGAATGGAAATGGGAAAACATTACCATGGATTTCATCACTAAATTGCCAAGGACTGCAAGTGGTTTTGATACTATTTGGGTAATAGTTGATCGTCTCACCAAATCAGCACACTTCCTGCCAATAAGAGAAGATGACAAGATGGAGAAGTTAGCACGACTGTATTTGAAGGAAGTCGTCTCCAGACATGGAATACCAATCTCTATTATCTCTGATAGGGATGGCAGATTTATTTCAAGATTCTGGCAGACATTACAGCAAGCATTAGGAACTCGTCTAGACATGAGTACTGCCTATCATCTACAAACTGATGGGCAGAGCGAAAGGACGATACAAACGCTTGAAGACATGCTACGAGCATGTGTTATTGATTTCGGAAATAGTTGGGATCGACATCTACCGTTAGCAGAATTTTCCTACAACAACAGCTACCATTCAAGCATTGAGATGGCGCCATTTGAAGCACTTTATGGTAGAAAGTGCAGGTCTCCGATTTGTTGGAGTGAAGTGGGGGATAGACAGATTACGGGTCCGGAGATTATACAAGAAACTACCGAGAAGATCATCCAAATTCAACAACGGTTGAAAATCGCCCAAAGTCGACAAAAGAGCTACGCTGACATTAAAAGAAAAGATATAGAATTTGAAATTGGAGAGATGGTCATGCTTAAAGTTGCACCTTGGAAAGGCGTTGTTCGATTTGGTAAACGAGGGAAATTAAATCCAAGGTATATTGGACCATTCAAGATTATTGATCGTGTCGGACCAGTAGCTTACCGACTTGAGTTACCTCAACAACTCGCGGCTGTACATAACACTTTCCACGTCTCGAATTTAAAGAAATGTTTTGCTAAAGAAGATCTCACTATTCTGTTAGATGAAATCCAAATCAACGAAAAACTTCAATTCATCGAAGAACCCGTCGAAATAATGGATCGTGAGGTTAAAAGACTTAAGCAAAACAAGATACCAATTGTTAAGGTTCGATGGAATGCTCGTAGAGGACCCGAGTTCACCTGGGAGTGTGAAGATCAGATGAAGAAGAAATACCCGCATCTATTTCCAGAAGATTCGTCAACACCTTCAACAGCTTAAAATTTCGGGACGAAATTTATTTAACGGGTAGGTACTGTAGTGACCCGAACTTTTCCATGTTTATATATATTAATTGAGATTGATATTTACATGATTAAATGTTTCCAACATGGTAAGCAATCAAACTTGTTAAGACTTGATTAATTAAAATATGTTTCATATAGACAATTGACCACCCAAGTTGACCGGTGATTCACGAACGTTAAAACTTGTAAAAACTATATGATGACATATATATGGATATGTATATAGTTAACATGATACTATGATAAGTAAACATATCATTAAGTATATTAACAATGAACTACATATGTAAAAACAAGACTACTAACTTAATGATTTTTAAACGAGACATATATGTAACGATTATCGTTGTAAAGACATTTAATGTATATATATCATATTAAGAGATATTCATACATGATAATATCATGATAATATAATAATTTAAAATCTCATTTGATATTATAAACATTGGGTTAACAACATTTAACAAGATCGTTAACCTAAAGGTTTCAAAACAACACTTACATGTAACGACTAACGATGACTTAACGACTCAGTTAAAATGTATATACATGTAGTGTTTTAATATGTATTTATACACTTTTGAAAGACTTCAATACACTTATCAAAATACTTCTACTTAACAAAAATGCTTACAATTACATCCTCGTTCAGTTTCATCAACAATTCTACTCGTATGCACCCGTATTCGTACTCGTACAATACACAGCTTTTAGATGTATGTACTATTGGTATATACACTCCAATGATCAGCTCTTAGCAGCCCATGTGAGTCACCTAACACATGTGGGAACCATCATTTGGCAACTAGCATGAAATATCTCATAAAATTACAAAAATATGAGTAATCATTCATGACTTATTTACATGAAAACAAAATTACATATCCTTTATATCTAATCCATACACCAACGACCAAAAACACCTACAAACACTTTCATTCTTCAATTTTATTCATCTAATTGATCTCTCTCAAGTTCTATCTTCAAGTTCTAAGTGTTCTTCATATATTCTACAAGTTCTAGTTACATAAAATCAAGAATACTTTCAAGTTTGCTAGCTCACTTCCAATCTTGTAAGGTGATCATCCAACCTCAAGAAATCTTTGTTTCTTACAGTAGGTTATCATTCTAATACAAGGTAATAATCATATTCAAACTTTGGTTCAATTTCTATAACTATAACAATCTTATTTCAAGTGATGATCTTACTTGAACTTGTTTTCGTGTCATGATTCTGCTTCAAGAACTTCGAGCCATCCAAGGATCCGTTGAAGCTAGATCCATTTTTCTCTTTTCCAGTAGGTTTATCCAAGGAACTTAAGGTAGTAATGATGTTCATAACATCATTCGATTCATACATATAAAGCTATCTTATTCGAAGGTTTAAACTTGTAATCACTAGAACATAGTTTAGTTAATTCTAAACTTGTTCGCAAACAAAAGTTAATCCTTCTAACTTGAATTTTAAAATCAACTAAACACATGTTCTATATCTATATGATATGCTAACTTAATGATTTAAAACCTGGAAACACGAAAAACACCGTAAAACCGGATTTACGCCGTCGTAGTAACACCGCGGGCTGTTTTGGGTTAGTTAATTAAAAACTATGATAAACTTTGATTTAAAAGTTGTTATTCTGAGAAAATTATTTTTATTATGAACATGAAACTATATCCAAAAATTATGGTTAAACTCAAAGTGGAAGTATGTTTTCTAAAATGGTCATCTAGATGTCGTTCTTTCGACTGAAATGACTACCTTTACAAAAACGACTTGTAACTTATTTTTCCGACTATAAACCTATACTTTTTCTGTTTAGATTCATAAAATAGAGTTCAATATGAAACCATAGCAATTTGATTCACTCAAAACGGATTTAAAATGAAGAAGTTATGGGTAAAACAAGATTGGATAATTTTTCTCATTTTAGCTACGTGAAAATTGGTAACAAATCTATTCCAACCATAACTTAATCAACTTGTATTGTATATTATGTAATCTTGAGATACCATAGACACGTATACAATGTTTCGACCTATCATGTCGACACATCTATATATATTTCGGAACAACCATAGACACTCTATATGTGAATGTTGGAGTTAGCTATACAGGGTTGAGGTTGATTCCAAAATATATATAGTTTGAGTTGTGATCAATACTGAGATACGTATACACTGGGTCGTGGATTGATTCAAGATAATATTTATCGATTTATTTCTGTACATCTAACTGTGGACAACTAGTTGTAGGTTACTAACGAGGACATCTGACTTAATAAACTTAAAACATCAAAATATATTAAAAGTGTTGTAAATATATTTTGAACATACTTTGATATATATGTATATATTGTTATAGGTTCGTGAATCAACCAGTGGCCAAGTCTTACTTCCCGACGAAGTAAAAATCTGTGAAAGTGAGTTATAGTCCCACTTTTAAAATCTAATATTTTTGGGATGAGAATACATGCAGGTTTTATAAATGATTTACAAAATAGACACAAGTACGTGAAACTACATTCTATGGTTGAATTATCGAAATCGAATATGTCCCTTTTTATTAAGTCTGGTAATCTAAGAATTAGGGAACAGACACCCTAATTGACGCGAATCCTAAAGATAGATCTATTGGGCCTAACAAACCCCATCCAAAGAACCGGATGCTTTAGTACTTCGAAATTTATATCATATCCGAAGGGTGTCCCGGAATGATGGGGATATTCTTATATATGCATCTTGTTAATGTCGGTTACCAGGTGTTCACCATATGAATGATTTTTATCTCTATGTATGGGATGTGTATTGAAATATGAAATCTTGTGGTCTATTATTATGATTTGATATATATATAGGTTAAACCTATAACTCACCAACATTTTTGTTGACGTTTTAAGCATGTTTATTCTCAGGTGATTATTAAGAGCTTCCGCTGTCGCATACTTAAATAAGGACGAGATTTGGAGTCCATACTTGTATGATATTGTGTAAAAACTGCATTCAAGAAACTTATTTTGTTGTAACATATTTGTTTTGTAAACCATTATGTAATGGTCGTGTGTAAACAGGATATTTTAGATTATCATTATTTGATAATCTACGTAAAGCTTTTTAAAACCTTTATCTATGAAATAAAGGTTATGGTTTGTTTTAAAAATGAATGCAGTCTTTGAAAAACGTCTCATATAGAGGTCAAAACCTCGCAACGAAATCAATTAATATGGAACGTTTTTAATCAATAAGAACGGGAGAGGATCCCGGAATGATGGGGATATTCTTATATACATATTGTGAATGTCGGTTACCAGGTGTTCAATCCATATGAATGATTTTTGTCTCTATGTATGGGATGTATGTTATTGAGAAATGGAAATATGAAATCTTGTGGTCTATTAAAATTATGAAATGATTATTTATGTTAAACTAATGAACTCACCAACCTTTTGGTTGACACTTTTAAGCATGTTTATTCTCAGGTGTGAAAGAAACCTTCCGTTGTGCATTTTGCTCATTTTAAGGACAACACTTGGAGTCGATCATCGCTCTGGGATCAAAGGTTGATGACTTCATCCGGATGGATTAGGACGGGTCTTCACAATATCATGGCAGGGATTTAGCATGAATCAAAGCATGTTAGCACAGTTTGAACTAATCAAAATAAAGTTTTCATGTACTCGTGTCTAAGCGTAAAACAGTTTAAAAGCAAGCATGTGTCTCACCCCAAAAGTTCAAAACAAGTATATAAAGATAGTTAAAAAGCGGAGCTATGAAGTTCACCTTAGTAGCAAGTAGATATTCCACGCAAGTAGTAAGAATGGAGTATGAAATCGGAGATCTCAACCTAGAGATATGATGTTCGATTAGTTAATGTCTAATAGACATAAAGTTTGTTTATTAATATAGCAAACTATATTAACAGTGACGGTTTTCGAGAAAAGTTCCTATTTCTCAAAAGTTTCTATATTTGGAAACTTACTATTTATGGAAAGCTTCCACTTATAGTAAGCTTCTAATTTAAGAATTTCGGGTTATAATTCTTAATAAAGATGTTGTACAATCTTGCCCAAACTTCGTTGCTACCATGCAAGTCACTCGAATGATCTATTGTTACCTAGCGGCCCAGGATCTCTTGACCAGAATCTAAGTTATGGCATTCGAGATCCACAAGCGTCCCATAATGGTACCAAGGATCACCCTATGCCACAAGTAGCGGTGATGTTTGTAGTCTTTGTACGCTATCTTCAATTATAACCTTCACGTTAATAGTGTATACACTTAACAAGTTATTTATATCCTTATTAGTTATATATATATATATATATATATATATATATATATATATATATATATATATATATATATATATATATATATAAGTGATAATATATTTAGTGTAATTAAGTGTTACTATATAGATTAGCGCATAAGTTTTACTAATAATAGTACTATTATTTAATTAATCAACTATTGTGTATACTTATCATTATAAATATACATCTATGTGATACATACATATATATTCTTTATTATTATTATACATGTATGTGTTTATAACTATGTGATATATATATAATATATGTAAGTGTTATATATACATTAAGGTAAAGGTGGTACATATATATACGTATAACTACTTTACTTTCTATGTTTTACTACCATAACATACCTACACATGTATACCTACACACACGTCCATATTCATACATATGTACACATACATATACACGTATGTATATATATACATATATACACAAGCATATACTTACAATATACACATGTACATACGTACGTATGCATGCATGCATCATTATCCTTATTCTTTAATCAACACCAATTATTACTGATCATAACCTTTAGCTTATTAAACTAGTTTTATGATCATAATTTAATAACTTCAATACAATACTTCACTTATTTAACTAACTTGTTAATCAATAATCATAACCTTCAACCTATTCAATTTATTCATACTCTATATCATAGTACTTTTAATCTTAATCCTACATAGATATATTAACCAATTCATAACATTATTAATATCTTATTCATTATACTTCATAATCATTCATAATTCAAAATACTTATAATTCAACATGCATTCTTAATAATCATAATCCAATTTCATAACTTATTCATAATCATATTCAAAATTCATACCTGATTACATTACTAGGTTCATATTTTATTCATAATACTTTTAATCCATAAACTTTTCTCTTTTAATCATAATAACTAAAACAATAACAGAGTGTAATTAACACTAGGGTTTAGGATACCTTTAGAAGATAAACTTCAAGAAGATTGATGATTGTGGACTGCAGCAAAACAGAAACCAACAGCACATCTCACGACCCAATTGGGTCTGTTTTGGGTTCGACAGGAAGCAGCAACACAGCAGCAACAAAAGTCCAACGTGCAGGCTGTTTATGGGGCTGGTTTGATGGCGACTATCAGCAAGAAACTAGAGCAGGATGTTGAATAAAAAGGCCAAGAAGGTGGCGGTTTGAGGTGGTTTTCAACGGTGGACAGCAGCAAGAAAAACGCAGCAGTAGTAGCCTGTTACGGGGCATATTTGGGGCTGTTTTTGGCACACAGGAACAACAGCAAAAGCTGCAGATAATGGCGGGTGTGGGGCTGCTACAACCGCAGCAGGTGGTGGCGATGGGTGGGCTGCAGAAGACAGCAATTTGGCGATGGTTGGGGGCTGTTTTGGGCGATGAAAGGCAGCAGAAAGCTGCTGCACAGGTGGTGGTCTAGGCTGCTAAAAAACGCAGCAACTAGAGGGTATTTTTAGGGTGGTGGTGGTCGACTAAGGGTGATGATGGGAGTGGTGTTTGTGCCGAGCAAAAGAGAAAGAGAAGGAGAGGTTTTTGAGTTTATTTTGTGAATGAAAACTAGGTGTCTAGGAGTGGTTATATAGGCTAGCAAGTAGATATGAGTTAGGAGTTCTAAGGCTTGTAGAACCTATTAGAGGTTTGAGTTAGATTAGGAGTGTTTAAAGATAGAGTTTTGGAATTTGATTTAACTTAGGACTTGAATACTTGGAGTTTGATTAGGATTAAATTTAGATTAAGATTAGTCTACTAATTATCATTAAACTTGTATTTATTTTATTATTATTTTTTTATAATCCCAGCCGTTTTTTTTTTTTTTTTTTGATAAGCATCATTTTATTTACTACTTTTATTACACAAGTTTAATTTTTTTTTTACTTCCCATTAGTTTTAATTTATATAATTGTCACCTTTTGAATTATTACATATAGTTTATATAATAAAAATATCACACAAATACATAAACTTATGCTAATAGGAAATATTGATCAAAAATTACTATTTAATCAAAGTTTTGTTAAACAAAGTTTACGAGCACACAAAATCCTAAGGGTAATTTAGTAAAGGAAAAGTGAGGGTCGCTATACAATTCACTCTTTATTCCTCGTCCCCAAATTAGGGTTCTCTCTTTCTTAAAATCGAGCACGCAGGTCGTCCTCGTCATAAGCAATTAACGATGGTTTATTGTAATTGTGGTATACTTGCAGCTCAATGAACGTCAACAACACGAAAGAATCCAGATAGGCGTTTCTTCAGATGTCGAAATCAGGTTTTATTTTTTACTAATTTTATTTCTGATGTCGAATCCAGAAATGAGTTTTGATTAAATGCTTTGTAATCTTTTATATTTGCAGTCTTCAGATTGTGGTTTCTTTTGTTGGATTGATCCACCTACGAGGGTTGACGCTATCATGGATGAGCCACAACAAGATTTGCTTCAATTGAAAAAGGATAAAACAAGAAGACTAAAGTGGATTATTGTAACATCCTCAATCGGGCCTAGTTGTAAGATTACTATATTGCCCTTAAGTTAGTATTGTGTTATTATATCTTTTATTTTTATTTAATGTTTATGATTAATTAATGATGTGGTTAGGACCAGTTTGTGACAAGGGTCACAGAACAGGTTTTTTATTTAATTTGGATTTCGTTTGGGTTGCCAAATGATGTATGAAAGATATCAGATAACTGATAAATACCCGTGAATTACACAGTATGGGATTTAATCCCAAATAATAGACTGATATCTATCCCCTTCTTACATTTTCTAGACTTTTCCCAAAAACAACCCGTTCTTCATCTTCTCATCTACATCAAACCCTAATTTCTAATCCTTGTTTTAGAGCTCGAATCATTTACATCTTTGTGTTCCTTGTGATTCACTGATTCTTTCAAGGTAAGAATCACAAGTTTTCATGCTTTAATCTTCAAGAAAATGGGGTTTTTGTGTTAGTTTTTATAAAGTGTGTATTTTGGGTCAAAGTGGTTAGATTTGATGTTGTTTGAGTCCAAATCTTGTGGGTTGATGTTTCTTAATGTATAGTGTCTTTGATTTGGTCAGTTTTGAGGTCATAATCGAGCTCTAGAGCAAGAATTGGTCGATTTTGGGTGAAACCCGTCACTTTGCTGCTGTCGCAACTGATGAACTACCTTCGGCCGATGGTCGTTGACCATCGACCGATGGTGAGGGACGATCGGCCGGTGGACAAGACCATCGACCGATGGTGTATGACTTCTGACTAGCGGATGTAATTTTGACAATCGACCGATTGGGGGAGACCATCGACCGATGGTGTGTTGACGATCGGCCGATGTATGGGACCATCGACCGACCATCGGCCGATGGTCTTAGACAGTGAAAATTTTACTAAGTGTCGATTTCTAACCGTTATGCTGCCCGTTTGTATTTTGGTGTTTATGATGTAAATTTTGAAAGTGCATAAGTGTTAAGCAGAAAAATTTTAGCGGACAGTTTTCTGACAAAATTTTCTGTATTGTGTTATTTGGTGTTTATGGACATAAACTAACTCGTGTATATGTATTTCTCAGGAGAAGAGGAGAAAGAGAAGGTTCAGTGATTAGATAGCTGAACACCTTCTCGTTTGCTGGTAATCGGTGAGTGGGACTAACTGGAGAATATAGTATATAGAAGCATGTTATATTATGATTGCCATGCTTGTTAGATATACTTATTGTTGTGGTTAGTTAGTTGTTGTGATGACTGCATCTTAGTTGATGCTTGTCTGCTGGAGCCCAGTGCGTCCCTATTGTGTGGTGGCCTCGGTAGGAGAGATCAACCTGCGGGTTGGGTTCCTCATGTGGTGGCCTAGACAGCCGTGGTGTATATATATGTGAATGACGCGTCCGTCGCGTGTGGATTATGTATATACATACGGTGGTGGAGGAACTTCTGGTAAGCCCGAGTCCGATCAGCTGGTGGTTAATGGTTTGGCCGAGCCGCCAGAATCTCTGTAGACGGCACTTGGGTGATGTTTGTGTGTTAGACTATTGTGTCATGATTAGTATAACACGTGTGTATGCTATGGCCTGTAGTTAGTCGTACTCACTTAGCTTCGTGCTAATTCCCCTCCATCTCCTCCCTGCAGGTTGTTAGCTTTTGTAGATAGTGCTTTTGGGAGAAGACGGGCATGATGATGTTATGTTTGACAGGGTTAACTCTGATGTGGTCTTTTAGAATATGAACCGTGTACTTTAGAAAACAGAATGTATTTACGTCTCTTCCTGTTAACATGTAAATTGTTTTAATGACACGTGACATCGGTTTGTACAAATGTCGATATCGTATTTAATTAATATCATGCTTCCGCCACGTATTTATTATAGAAAAAAAAATAGCGGTGTCACAATTATTTTTCTTCATTGGGTTGAAATTATATTGTACTTTATTGTATTTTAAGTTGTCAATGGTGTTGTTTGGGATTGTAAAATGTTGGTAATGTATGCTGAAGTAAGCAATGTGCCAATGTTGTGGTTTAACATCAATAAACATCAATGTTTTGATTCTTTCTTATTGTGTTTGCAAAATAACATCAATTAGCAAGAGATAACATCTAATTTAGCAAATGACAAGTACCAAATGACAAGTACCAAATTCCCAAAAGACAAGTACTAAATAAAGCAATTCATTGTTCATTACACAAGTACCAAATAACCAAAAGACAGTACACTAGATTGTTCATTATACTAATACCAAATACAAAATAACATTGTTCTAAAGACATTTAACACAAACCAAAAGACAATAAACACAAACACATTCAAGGATCACCATTTCCAGTTTTTGCTTTCTTGTTGCTACCTTTACCACTTGATTGCTTGTTGGCACCTTTACCACTTGCTTGCTTTCTTTTCAACCCTTCACCTCCATTAGGGCAACCCCTTACATTATGACCATATGTTACACACCTTGAACATTTAATACTTGTACCCTTCTTTGACAGCTTTCCTTTATTAACCATGTCATCTTTTTCTTCAAGGGATTTCCTCTTATTTTTCTTGGGTCGACCTGCAGTTGGAATTTTTTTTGGACATACCAAAGTTGTTGGCACTGGAGACTTGACCCACTCAGATTTGCCTTTCACAGGGTTAATGGTATGAGAATAAGTTTTTTCCCAAGTAGATAACCAATAAACAGGATGAACATTTGACTCTAAAACAACATCTTGACTATAAACAGACATGTTCAACATTGCAGCTACTGCATGCTTACAAGGCATGCCTGTAAGCTCCCATTTTCTACAGCTGCAAGTTCTCAAAGTCATGTCAACCACACATTGGTCATTATTGAAATGTCCCGTTCTTATTGATTAGAAACGTTCCATATTAATTGATTTCATTTGCGAGGTTTTGACCTCTATATGAGACGTTTTTCAAAGACTGCATTCATTTTAAAACAAACCATAACCTTTATTTCATCAATAAAGGTTTAAAAAACTTTACGTAGATTATCAAATAATGATAATCTAAAATATCCTGTTTACACACGACCATTACATAATTGTTTACAATACAAATATGTTACAACAAAATAAGTTTCTTGAATGCAGTTTTTACACAATATCATACAAGCATGGACTCCAAATCTCGTCCTTATTTAAGTATGCGACAGCGGAAGCTCTTAATAATCACCTGAGAATAAACATGCTTAAAACGTCAACAAAAATGTTGGTGAGTTATAGGTTTAACCTATATATATCAAATCATAATAATAGACCACAAGATTTCATATTTCAATACACATCCCATACATAGAGATAAAAATCATTCATATGGTGAACACCTGGTAACCGACATTAACAAGATTCATATATAAGAATATCCCCATCATTCCGGGACACCCTTCGGATATGATATAAATTTCGAAGTACTAAAGTATCCGGTACTTTGGATGGGGTTTGTTAGGCCCAATAGATCTATCTTTAGGATTCGCATCAATTAGGGTGTCTGTTCCCTAATTCTTAGATTACCAGACTTAATAAAAAGGGGCATATTCGATTTCGAGAATTCAACCATAGAATGTAGTTTCACGTACTTGTGTCTATTTTGTAAATCATTTATAAAACCTGCATGTATTCTCATCCCAAAAATATTAGATTTTAAAAGTGGGACTATAACTCACTTTCACATATTTTTACTTCATCGGGAAGTAAGACTTGGCCACTTGTTGATTCACAAACCTATAACAATATATACATATATATCAAAGTATGTTCAAAATATATTTACAACACTTTTAATATATTTTGATGTTTTAAGTTTATTAAGTCAGCTGTCCTCGTTAGTAACATACAACTAGTTGTCCACAGTTAGATGTACAGAAATAAATCGATAAATATTATCTTGAATCAATCCACGACCCAGTGTATATGTATCTCAGTATTGATCACAACTCAAACTATATATATTTTGGAATCAACCTCAACCCTGTATAGCTAACTCAAACTATAGCTAACTCACTTTCACATATTTTTACTTCGTCGGGAAGTAAGACTTGGCCACTGGTTGATTCACAAACCTATAACAATATATACATATATATCAAAGCATGTTCAAAATATATTTACAACACTTTTAATATATTTTGATGTTTTAAGTTTATTAAGTCAGCTGTCCTCGTTAGTAACATACAACTAGTTGTCCACAGTTAGATGTACTGAAATAAATCGATAAATATTATCTTGAATCAATCCACGACCCAGTGTATATGTATCTCAGTATTGATCACAACTCAAACTATATATATTTTGGAATCAACCTCAACCCTGTATAGCTAACTCCAACATTCACATATAGAGTGTCTATGGTTGTTCCGAAATATATATAGATGTGTCGACATGATAGGTCGAAACATTGTATACGTGTCTATGGTATCTCAAGATTACATAATATACAATACAAGTTGATTAAGTTATGGTTGGAATAGATTTGTTACCAATTTTCACGTAGCTAAAATGAGAAAAATTATCCAATCTTGTTTTACCCATAACTTCTTCATTTTAAATCCGTTTTGAGTGAATCAAATTGATATGGTTTCATATTGAACTATATTTTATGAATCTAAACAGAAAAAGTATAGTTTTATAGTCAGAAAAATAAGTTGCAAGTTGTTTTTGTAAAGGTAGTCATTTAAGTCGAAAGAATGACGTCCAGATGACCATTTTAGAAAACATACTTCCACTTTGAGTTTAACCATAATTTTTGGATATAGTTTCATGTTCATAATAAAAATCATTTTCTCAGAATAACAACTTTTAAATCAAATTTTATCATAGTTTTTAATTAACTAACCCAAAACAGCCCGCGGTGTTACTACGACGGCGTAAATCCGGTTTTACGGTGTTTTTCGTGTTTCCAGGTTTTAAATCATTAAGTTAGCATATCATATAGATATAGAACATGTGTTTAGTTGATTTTAAAAGTCAAGTTAGAAGGATTAACTTTTGTTTGCGAACAAGTTTAGAATTAACTAAACTATGTTCTAGTGATTACAAGTTTAAACCTTCGAATAAGATAGCTTTATATGTATGAATAGAATGATGTTATGAACATAATTACTACCTTAAGTTCCTTGGATAAACCTACTGGAAAATAGAAAATGGATCTAGCTTCAACGGATCCTTGGATGGCTCGAAGTTCTTGAAGCAGAATCATGACACGAAAACAAGTTCAAGTAAGATCATCACTTGAAATAAGATTGTTATAGTTATAGAAATTGAACCAAAGTTTGAATATGATTATTACCTTGTATTAGAATGATAACCTACTATAAGAAACAAAGATTTCTTGAGGTTGGATGATCACCTTACAAGATTGGAAGTGAGCTAGCAAACTTGAAAGTATTCTTAATTTTATGTAACTAGAACTTGTAGAATTTATGAAGAACACTTAGAACTTGAAGATAGAACTTGAGAGAGATTAATTAGATGAAGAAAATTGAAGAATTAAAGTGTTTGTAGGTGTTTTTGGTCGTTGGTGTATGGATTAGATATAAAGGATATGTAATTTTGTTTTCATGTAAATAAGTCATGAATGATTACTCATATTTTTGTAATTTTATGAGATATTTCATGCTAGTTGCCAAATGATGGTTCCCACATATGTTAGGTGACTCACATGGGCTGCTAAGAGCTGATCATTGGAGTGTATATACCAATAGTACATACATCTAAAAGCTGTGTATTGTACAAGTACGAATACGGGTGCATACGAGTAGAATTGTTGATGAAACTGAACGAGGACGTAATTGTAAGCATTTTTGTTAAGTAGAAGTATTTTGATAAGTGTATTGAAGTCTTTCAAAAGTGTATAAATACATATTAAAACACTACATGTATATACATTTTAACTGAGTCGTTAAGTCATCGTTAGTCGTTACATATAAGTGTTGTTTTGAAACCTTTAGGTTAACGATCTTGTTAAATGTTGTTAACCCAATGTTTATAATATCAAATGAGATTTTAAATTATTATATTATCATGATATTATCATGTATGAATATCTCTTAATATGATATATATACATTAAATGTCTTTACAACGATAATCGTTACATATATGTCTCGTTTAAAAATCATTAAGTTAGTAGTCTTGTTTTTACATATGTAGTTCATTGTTAATATACTTAATGATATGTTTACTTATCATAGTATCATGTTAACTATATATATATCCATATATATGTCATCATATAGTTTTTACAAGTTTTAACGTTCGTGAATCACCGGTCAACTTGGGTGGTCAATTGTCTATATGAAACATATTTAAATTAATCAAGTCTTAACAAGTTTGATTGCTTAACATGTTGGAAACATTTAATCATGTAACATGTTGGAAACATTTAATCATGTAAATATCAATCTCAATTAATATATATAAACATGGAAAAGTTCGGGTCACTACAATTATGATGACCATTAACCTGATACTTATCATCCCCATTCCAAATAACATCACATTTCATTGCTTCTTTCTTAATGTTGTCAAACATCTTAGTGGCAGCTGTTGTAAGTGGCCCTTTAGACTTTGAGATTGTTGTTCTAACATTAGCAATTCTTTTCATCATATATGTTCTGATATACTCCAAAGCAGTAATGATTGGCTTGTCTCTAGCCTTACATAGCCATCTATTTAGCACTTCACAGTGATTGTTTAACAATATGTCTGAATGTGCACGGCCTATAGAACAGAATATATAAAACATTCTTAAAATGCAACTGTAAATGGTACCAAACTTTAAATCTAAATGAAGTAAAGACCAATTTTACCTGTAAAATGACTTCTTGCCCATTGTTCAGGTTGAATTTTAGAAAGATACAGATGTGCAGGTTCACTAAACTCTTTAAACTCAACCATTTTCCTTTCAAACTGAGGCATAGTGGTGGCACATGCACAAGCCCACAAATGATTCTTATATGCAACCCCACTCCAATACTTCTTCATATTCTGTTGAATGTGCCTCAAACAGAATCTGTGTTCAGCCACAGGAAAAACTTTACCAACAGCAGCTATTAGTCCCTGTAACCAAACTATATAAATTAGACAAATAAAAATAAATAATATATGAAATAAATGGTACCTTCTGCCTATCACTTATGAAAGTGAAATTAGACATCTCAGTTAGATCCAAATCTCTAGCCAATAATTCAAGAAACCACAACCAAGAACTGTAGCATTCTGATTCCACAATTGCATAAGCAAGAGGATAAATTCCATTATTGGAGTCAAGACCAACAGCTGTTAACATAAAACCACTAGCTGGTTCTTTCATAAAAGCTCCATCCAACCCAAGAAGATCTCTTCCAATAGCATTAAATCCTCTTTTCAATGGACTCAAGCATATGTAAATCCTTTTGAACATTCTTGTCATTGATGATGGTGCATTACAATCTTCTACCTCAAGCTTAACAGTGCTACCAGGGTTAAACCTTCTCAGTTCAAGTATATAATCTCTCAGTTCTCCATATTGATCCATGTAGCTTCCCTTTATCAATTGTCTAGCTTTTTAAAGTGCCCTAAAAGCTTTATGTGGATGTATTTTGACCTCCAAATCCTTCTCTAATTGGGCTTTCACTGCTTTCACTGGGATTTCTGGGTTTGTTTGTAAATGATCAACCAACTGTTTAGAAATTAATTTTAATGTACATTGCCTAATTATTCTTGATTCAAAACAATCATGTCAATCTTTGTATGTTTTAACCACCCATGTATCTGCATTAGGTTCCTTGGACACATGTAAAACCCAGTCACATTCAATGTGCTTTGCCCTATGATGTGATTTTTTATTCTTATCTTTATTGGTTGAAGTGCTTTTTGTTTTCTTTTCCTTGAGTGTAGTGGATGTATTTGTCTTTTTCCCTTTATTTTCCACCTTTAATTTGGTCCCACTAGTCTCACCTACCTCCACATCTTTTGAAGTTTGACCAGACTCTTTCCAAACAACACCCTCACATCTTGCCCTCACTCTAATCCCGTCATTTTTCACTATTACCATATTCCTTCTACTCTCAACTGCATGCAAATTAATTGCTTCTGTAACCTCTGCCTTAGTTCCAAACTCTTGACCATGAATGAACCTAATAGTACCAACTTCAGCTGGTCTTTCCTGCTCTTGTGCCTTCAATTCTTTAATTTTTTTTCCCTCATAAAAGCAAGGTCATCCTCATCACCAATATCACTATCAAATTGATCAATACCAAAATCTTCATTATCAACATAGTCATCCTTTTGTGCTTCAGTAGGTTGTTTGGTTGAATTTCCCATGTATTCAACATCAATATCAATATTGTTTACAAATTCTCTCATGTCAAATATATCATTCTCTTCATCTACAATAAACTCAGCATCATCTTCATCATCATTATCACTTTCATTTAATGCCTCAAGTTCATCATCTTCAACACCTTCTTCCCTAACTACCGGAACTTCACTGGATAGGACCAATGGTTCATCATCTTCAACATTATTAGCTTCTTCCCTAACTACTAGAACTTCACATGCAGGGATCAATGGTTCATCAACTTCAACATTAATATCACATTCCCTAATTACTGGAACTTCACTAGATAGCACCAATGGTTCTTCATCTTCAACATTATTACCATAATCCCTAACTACTAGAGCTTCACTAGATAGGACCAATGGTTCATCATCTTCAACAATTAGTTTACCTTTTAAAACTTCAGCTCCTTCTACAACTAGTGTAGCGACCCGACCAAATCATGTTTGACGGCGCCGACTACTTAGGTCCCGTTATGTGGTCATAAGTCTTTAACATAACGTTTGACCAAAATATGTCGCATTCATTTCATAAGTAAAAAGGATGTTTCAAGTTTACAAAAGTAGTTCAAAGACTAGTTACATTACAAAGTTTAACGTACGAATGAAACATATGCGACACAATTTAAAAGTTGTCAAAAGACGCTCCAACTATGCATGTATACTCGACATCCAAGCAAGTATCAAAAAGAGTGCGGAAGCATGTATCAAGTAGCGTTCAAGGACCTGAGAAAACATATAGAAAACTGTCAACAAAAACGTTGGTGAAATCATAGGTGTTTTAGTAAACGTTGCATTTGAACCACAAGATTTAATATAATATGATTATCAAAATCATTTGCATTCCAAAGTTGTTATATGTTTCGCGGGCACCCAATTATCAAACTTAACTGTTTTGCACCCTTTGCGTAGTGTTAGAACATACACTAGACCCGAAAATATATTTCATCCGCTAACTGTAGCGAACCGTCCGAATGAGGCTCGTCAAGCCCATGTGATCACATAATATAAGTTCACGTTTACACCCTGCAAGTGTAACTAATGATAATTGAATTAAGGATTTTTGTTCAAACCCGTACGTGGAATGTTCGTTTTCGTACTTGTGTTCAAAGTGTAAAAGCATGATACGTATATGTTTCTCATCCCATAGTTTAAAGCATAAAAGTTGTTTGAAAGATGGGACTATGATTTCACCTTGAGTGCACGTATGAAAAGTACTTCACAAAGTAACGTGTGCAAAGGACAATGCTAGTCTTGACCTAAACAAATAGGTCGTATCAATAACGGTAAACACGATAGGTCAAAGATGTTCAGTTAGTCCTATGGCTCGTTACGACTCGATTATGTAGCATGTGAATCAAATTGTCAAGTTTCATGCAAGATACTTGTATAGAAACAAGTTAGAAAGATTGCACAATCATTTGGTTAAGTTTGACAAAAAAGTCAAACTTTGGTCGGTCAAAGTCAACGAAAAAGTCAACACGTTCGGGTCGGGTCCCGAACTATTTTTCTGAGGTTTTTAATCATGTATAAGCATGTTAGAACAAGTTACATGTGAATCGGAGATGCGTAGCATAACAAACATTTTTCATAAAAGTGACAAGTTGGTCAGCCCACTTTGGCGCGCCGCGCCGTTACCTGTGCAGAAATTCTGGCAGTTTTCAAGTTTAATGCACGAACCTAACTTCAAACAATCACCATTTATGACCCGTAAACAACCAAAACATGTATCTTATATCATCGGAAAGGTATTTTGACAAGGAAAGAAACTAAACACATTTCATCAATCACATTTACTTTTACAACAACCAAATATTACATTCAAAGCTCCTCATTTAATGCATCTAAGTTCATAAATGCAATTCGATGATTCGGAAACCAATTTACATGAACGATATGCCGTTTTGAAGGTAATCAAGCTTACAATACAACCTAACACTTACAAATAACATTTCATGTCATTCAAAGCATCAAAAGTCCATTTCAAGTTCATCAAACCCTAATCCAATTTCACCAAAATTACTAATCAAGTTCATGAAGTTTTCTAAAGCAACGTACACATCAAATTGAAGCTAGTGATACTAGGAACACATTTAATACTTGCACTTTATCATAACAACAACATTTAAGCAACCAAATCATCAATCAAACACACCAAACTTTCAAGTTCATGCTAGTCACTAAAAATAACAAGGTCGAACATATAAATCATATATTCATGTTAGACTTGAGCCATAGACACTAATTAACAACTTTATTAGTTAAAAACATTAAGAACACAAAATCTAGTGATTTTAGAAAGTTACCCAAATTAGATGTAATCGGTATGGAATCGAAGAGGAAGTTGCAAGGATTCCAAATATGTAATTTGTTTTGATTGAAGCTTGCTCGATTGGAATTAGATGATGATTCTTGTAATGGAGATTTGAAAGAAAATAAGGAAGTAATGAAAGAAAAGAGAAAAGAAATGAAAAAGATGGGATGTGGGGTTGACTAGTCAAAAGCTAGTCACCTCCTTGGCACTTTGGCGAAACTAGTCCCTCGAGTTTGGTTGCGGGTGCGTGAATTACCTAAATGAGATATTTTTAAAACGCGTATTAACGAGGGATGTCATAAACATATAACGGAATTTAAATCATTAAACGGAAAAGTAAACGGAAAAAGGCGGGATGTTACATTACCTACTCCTTAAAAGAAATTTCGTCCTGAAATTTAAGTAGGCGTAGGAGTCGTTGTTTCTTCCTCGGAATCTTGTGTTTCCAGAACTGGGAACAAGTGAGGGTATTTCCTTTGCATTTGGTCTTGTCTTTCCCAAGTAAACTCGGGTCCCCTTTTGGCGTTCCAACGGACTTTGACAATCGGGATTCGGCTTTGTTTCAACGTCTTGACGGAGGTGTCCACAATCTCAACCGGTTCCTCCACAAAATGGAGTTTGTCATCAATAGTAAGCTCCTCGAGAGGGATGACGATATCGGGTTCGGCAAGACACTTTTTCAAGTTAGATACATGGAAGGTAGGATGAACGGAGCTCAATTGAGGCGGAAGATCTAAACGATAAGCAACGGTTCCAATACGCTCCAAGATTTCGAAAGGACCAATATACCGTGGATTTAGCTTCCCGCGTTTCCCAAAACGGATTACACCTTTCCAAGGCGCGACTTTTAACATTACTCGGTCACCGACTTGAAATTCAAGGTCGTTGCGTCTTTTGTCGGTATAACACTTTTGACGACTCCGGGCCGTCCGAAGCCTATCTCGGATTTGTACGATCTTCTCGGTGGTTTCGTGAATGAGTTCGGGTCTGGTGATTTGCACGGCGCCTACCTCGGCCCAACAAAGAGGTGAACGACGTTTTCGGCCATGTAGCGCTTCAAAAGGTGAGGCTTTAATACTCGCGTGATAACCATTGTTGTAAGAGAACTCGGCGAGAGGTAAGTGCTTGTCCTAAGCTTTTCCAAATCAACCACGCAAGCTCATAACATGTCCTCCAAGGTTTGAATTGTGCGTTCGCTTTGTCCATCGGTTTGAGGGTGATATGCGATGCTCATGTCTAAACGCGTTCTCAATGCTTCTTGCAAGGTACGCCAAAATCTAGAAACAAAAAGGCCATCTCGGTCGGAGATAATCGATAAGGGTACACCGTGTCGGGCTACGATTTCTTTAATGTAAAGTTGTGCGAGTTTTTCCATTTTGTCCGTTTCCTTCATGGCGAGGAAGTGTGCGGATTTGGTGAGACGGTCAACGATAACCCAAATAGTATCATAACCGCCCGTCGTTTTTGGTAGCTTGGTGATAAAATCCATTGTTATTCTTTCCCACTTCCATTGCGGGATTTCGGGTTGTTGAAGTAACCCGGACGGTCTTTGGTGTTCGGCTTTGACTTTGGAACATGTCAAACACTTGGCAACATAAGTAGCTACATCCCTTTTGATGTTCGGCCACCAATATTGTTCTTTAAGGTCGTGGTACATCTTATTGGCACCGGGGTGAATCGAGTATCGTGACTTATGGGCTTCATCTAAAATAAGGCTTCGTAGGTCCCCATATCTAGGCACCCAAATCCTTTCGGTGAAATATCGAAGTCCGGTCTCCCTAATTTCGAATCGAGAGACGAGAATGTTCAAGAGCTCGTGTGAAACGTTTTCATCCTTGAGAGCCTCATCTTGGGCTACCCGAATTTGGCTATTAAGGTTGGTGTGGATGGTGATGTTTAAGGCTTGAACACGAAGAGGCACCGCTCTTTCTTTTCGACTTAAGGCATCGACTACTAGATTTGCCTTTCCAGGGTGGTAACGAAGCTCGCAATCGTAATCATTTAAGGTTTCAATCTACCTTCGTTGTCTCATGTTTAGTTGCTTTTGATCGAAGATGTGTTGGAGACTTTTGTGATCGGTAAAGATAGTACTCTTGGTTCCATAAATATAGTGTCTCCACATTTTAAGTGCAAAGACAACGGCTCCGAGTTCGAGATCATGTGTCGTGTAGTTTCGTTCATGAATTTTGAGTTGTCGAAAAGCATAAGAAATGACTTTCGTTTGTTGCATCAACACACACCCAAAACCATGTTTCGAGGCGTCACAATACACAACTAAATCATCGTTGCCTTCGGGAAGTGACAAGATAGGAGCGGTGGTTAGCTTCGTTTTCAAGATTTGAAATGCGGATTCTTGTTCGGTTGCCCAAACAAATTTTCTTCCCTTATGAGTTAATGCGGTTAGAGGACGAGCGACCAAAGAGAAATCTTTGATGAATCTACGATAGTATCCGGCGAGACCCAAGAATTGACGAATGTGAGTAGGAGTAGTAGGAGTCTCCCATTTACTAATGGCTTCGATTTTTGTTGGATCGACTTTAATACCTTGATCACTTACAACATGACCAAGAAATTGAACTTCCTTCAACCAAAATTCACACTTGGAGAATTTGGCATATAGTCGTTCTTGTCTCAAGAGTTCGAGCACAAGTCGGAGATGTTGTTCGTGCTCTTCTTCGCTTTTAGAATAGACCAAGATGTCATCGATGAAGACAATAACGAATTTATCGAGATACGGTTTACACACGCGGTTCATAAGATCCATGAACACCGCCGGTGCGTTATTGAGACCAAATGGCATAACAAGAAATTCATAACTACCATAACGAGTTCGAAAAGCGGTTTTGAAGACATCTTCCCCCTTAACCCTTAATTGTTGATAACCCGAGCGGAGATCGATTTTCGAATATACACAAGACCCTTGTAGTTGATCAAAGAGGTCATCGATGCGAGGAAGAGGATATCGGTTCTTAACTGTCAATTTGTTTAGTTCACGATAATCAATGCACATTCGTAGGGATCAGTCTTTCTTTTTAACAAACAAAATCAGAGCGCCCTATGGTGAATGGCTAGGTTGGATAAAACCACGGTCAAGTAGTTCTTGGATTTGACTTTGTAATTCTTGCATTTCGGATGGAGCAAGTCTATATGGTGCACGTGCTACGGGTGCGGCTCCCGGAATAAGATCGATTTGGAATTCAACCGGTCGATGAGGTGGAAGACCCGGCATTTCGTCGGGAAATACATCGAAATAGTCACTAACAATTGGCACATCATCGATGTGCTTCTCATCGGACTCGACTTTCTTAACATGAGCAAGGATCGCAAAACAACCCTTACGAAGTAGTTTTCTAACTTTAATGCACGAAACGAGGTTGAGTCCGGTGCAACTCTTATCGCCATAGACGATCAAAGGTTCGCCGTTCTCGATAGGAATCCGGATTGCGTTAAGATCACAAAGGATGTGATATTTCATTTTGGCTAGCCAATTCATACCGATTATTACATCGAAGCCTCCTAGTTCCATGGGTATCAAGTCAATTTCAAACTCATTACCCAAAATGTTTAACGTACACCCCCGGTAATATGTGTCAGCACTCAATAGTTTTCCATTGGCCACTTCAATGGTATAAGTGGTATCTAGTGGAAGTGGTGGAGTGCTAAAAGAATGAGTCAAAGTCTTGGATATAAAACTCTTATCGGCACCCGAATCGAATAAACAAGTAACATAAGTGTTGTTGAGGAGAAACGTACCCGTGACTAATTCATTGTCATCTCAGGCTTCCTCGGTGTTGATGTTGAAAGCTCGGCCGCGTGTGTTGGTGTTGGCTTTCTTCTTCGGACATGCATTTCTAAAATGACCCGTTTAGCCACATTCATAACAAGTACTCGATTTTGGTGCATTGGGCACCTTTTGAGCGACGGGGGCGGAACTTCTACAATCGTTGGCCACATAACCACCCCTTTGGCACCGGTGGCAAAATAGATTGCTACATTCACCATAGTGGTGTTTGTGGCATTTGTTGCAAAAGGGTTTATTTCCGCCATAACTTTTCTTGGCGTCGGAGGTGAAAGACTTTTTGATGAAGTTGTTATTGTAGTTGTTGCTTGATTGGGGGGGTTCCCATTTTCTTTTGTTGCCGCCCGATTTATCCTCGGCCTTAGGTGCCGGAACTACGATTTTGTCAACCGTTTCGATCAATTGGTGAGCCATGTTTAAGGCTTGTTGTAGGTTAGCGGGTTTGGATGACATCTGTAGTGACCCGACCTTTTCCGAACCTTTCTACGATTATATGTTTAATGAAAACTATATTTACATGATTAAATTTTTCCAACATGTTAAGCAATCAAACTTGTTAAGACTTGGTTAATTGAAACGGAAATTTTGTAAACGTCTAATTACCCAGTTTGACCAATGATTCACGAACGCTATAAGTTGTATATGACATGATGATACATAAATGAATAAATATATATGTTTAACATGATATAATGATCATCAAGTATCTCATTAAAAATAGTAACAATAAGTTATATACTTAAAAAGGAGACTATTGACGTATGAAACTCGAAACGATACATATAACGATTATCGTTATAACCACGTCTTACTAAATATATATGAAGCATAATAATACATTGTTATATTATATATAACATGATAAAATGATAATTAAATATATCATTAAGTGTATTAACAATGAACTACATAAGTAAAAACAAGACTACTAACTTAAGGATTTCGAAACGAGACATATATGTAACGATTATCGTTGTAACGACATTTAAATGTATATATCATATTAAGATATATTAATATATCATAATATAATGATAATATAATAATTTAAAATCTCATTTGATATTATAAACTTTGGGTTAACAACATTTAACAAGATCGTTAACCTAAAGGTCTCAAAACATCACTTACATGTAACGACTAATGATGACTTAACGACTCAGTTAAAATGTATATACATGTAGTGTTTTAATATGTATTCATACACTTTTTAAAGACTTCAATACACTTATCAAAATACTTCTACTTAACAAAAATGCTTACAATTACATCCTCGTTCAGTTTCATCAACAATTCTACTCGTATGCACCCGTATTCGTACTCGTACAATACACAACTTTTAGATGTATGTACTATTGGTATATACACTCCAATGATCAGCTCTTAGCAGTCCATGTGAGTTACCTAACATATGTGGGAACCATCATTTGGCAACTAGCATGAATTTCTCATAAAATTACAAAAATATGAGTAATCATTCATGACTTATTTACATGAAAACAAAATTACATATCCTTTATATCTAATCCATACACCAACGACCAAAAACACCTACAAACACTTTCATTCTTCAATTTTCTTCATCTAATTGATCTCTCTCAAGTTCTAACTTCAAGTTCTAAGTGTTCTTCATAAATTCTACAAGTTCTAGTTACATAAAATCAAGAATACTTTCAAGTTTGCTAGCTCACTTCCAATCTTGTAAGGTGATCATCCAAACTCAAGAAATCTTTGTTTCTTACAGTAGGTTATCATTCTAATACAAGGTAATAATCATATTCAAACTTTGGTTCAATTTCTATAACTATAACAATCTTATTTCAAGTGATGATCTTACTTGAACTTGTTTTCGTGTCATAATTCTGCTTCAAGAACTTCGAGCCATCCAAGGATTCGTTGAAGCTAGATCCTTTTTTCTCTTTTCTAGTAGGTTTATCCAAGGAACTTAAGGTAGTAATGATGTTCATAACATCATTCGATTCATACATAAAAAGCTATCATATTCGAAGTGGTAAACTAGTAATCACTAGAACATAGTTTAGTTAATTCTAAACTTGTTCGCAAATAAAGTTAATCCTTCTAACTACACTTTTAAAATCAACTATACACATGATCTATATCTATATGATATGCTAACTTAATGATTTAAAACCCAGAAACACGATAAACACCATAAAACCGGATTTACGCCGTCGTAGTTACAACCGGGGGCTGTTTTGGTTTGGATAATTAAAAACTATGAAAAACTTTGATTTAAAAGCTATACTTCTGGGAAAATGATTTTTATTATGAACATGAAACCATATCCAAAAATCATGGTTAAACTCAAAGTGAAAGTATGTTTTTCAAAACAGTCATAGACACTCTATATGTGAATGTTGGAGTTAGCTATACAGGGTTGAGGTTGATTCCAAAATATATATAGTTTGAGTTGTGATCAATACTGAGATATGTATACACTGGGTCATGGATTGATTCAAGATAATATATATATATCGATTTATTTCTGTACATCTAACTGTGGACAACTTGTTGTAGGTTACTAACGAGGACAGCTGACTTAATAAACTTAAAACATCAAAATATATTAAAAGTGTTGTAAATATATTTTGAACATACTTTGATATATATGTACATATTTGTTATAGGTTCGTGAATCGACCAGTGGCCAAGTCTTACTTCCCGAGGAAGTAAAAAATCTGTGAAAGTGTGTTATAGTCCCACTTTTAAAATCTAATATTTTTGGGATGAGAATACATGCAGGTTTTATAAATGATTTACAAAATAGACACAAGTACGTGAAACTACATTTTGAATTATCGAAATCGAATATGCCCCTTTTTATTAAGTCTGGTAATCTAAGAATTAGGGAACAGACACCCTAATTGACGCGAATCCTAAAGATAGATCTATTGGGCCTAACAAACCCCATCCAAAGTACCGGATGCTTTAGTACTTCGAAATTTATATCATGTCCGAAGGAGGATCCCGGAATGATGGGGATATTCTTAAATATGCATCTTGTTAATGTCGGTTACCAGGTGTTCACCATATGAATGATTTTTATCTCTATGTATGGGATGTGTATTGAAATATGAAATCTTGTGGTCTATTATTATGATTTGATAATATATAGGTTAAACCTATAACTCACCAACATTTTTGTTGACATTTTAAGCATGTTTATTCTCAGGTGATTATTAAGAGCTTCCGCTGTCGCATACTTAAATAAGGACGAGATTTGGAGTCCATATTGTATGATATTGTGTAAAAACTGCATTCAAGAAACTTATTTCGTTGTAACATATTTGTATTATAAACCATTATGTAATGGTCGCGTGTAAACATGATATTTTAGATTATCATTATTTGATAATCTACGTAAAGCTTTTTAAACCTTTATTGATGAAATAAAGGTTATAGTTTGTTTTAAAATGAATGCAGTCTTTGAAAAACGTCTCATATAGAGGTCAAAACCTCGCAACGAAATCAATTAATATGGAACGTTTTTAATAAATAAGAACGGGACATTTCAGTTGGTATCCGAACGTTGGTCTTAGAGAACCATAATTTTGCATTAGTGTGTCTTATCGAGTTTGTTAGGATGCATTAGTGAGTCTGGACTTCGACCGTGTTTACTTGAAAAATGATTGCTTAACAAATTTTGTTGGAAACTATATATTTTTAACATGTGAATATTATGTGATATATTAATCTCTTAACGTGTTTGATATTATGTGATAGATTTCTACCTCTAGAACAAGTCCCATTGACTCACCTAATAATAATGAAGAGTCAAATGTAATTTGGAATGATTCGTGGACTGATTCACAAGTTCCCGAAGAGGAATCGGAAGAAGAGTCAGAACCGGAAGAAGAATCGAAACCGGAAGAAGAAATAGAACCAGTGGGGGAAATAATAAAACGGTTAAGTAAAAGAAAATCCTCAACCAACCGACCAAAGTTAATTATGGTCAATGGTGTTTCCGCCAAGGAAGCAAAGTATTGGGAGGATTACCAATTCTCCGATGAATCGGATCCCGACAAGGATTCCGATGATGTTATAGAAATTACCCCAACACAATTTAATAAGGCAAAAGAGAATAATAAGAAAAAGGGCATAAAAATAGAGAAATTTGATTCCAAACCCGATGAACTTTATATGTATCGTCAACACCCGTATTTCTTAAGTTGTGACAATAACCCGGGAACCTCTAAACCACCAGGTTTTTCTAAACCAATGTGGAAAACGACGGCTCGTATTAGGGGAACATCATATATCCCTAGAAACTTGGCAAAACGAACCAAAACCGAAGAAGAAGAAACGAGCGAGTCGGAATAAGATAGTTGTATTCGTGTGGTGTAATATATGTAATATAGTGTGCTTATGCTTTATGATATATGTAAAAATTGCTTGTATTAATAAGTAGTTTTTTTTATGAATCTAACTCTTGTCTATTTTACAGTATAAAAACACAAAATGGATAGACAACCCAATATTTTAAGAGACCTACCCGGAGACATGATTGATGAAATCTTGTCTAGAGTCGGTCAGAATTCCTCGGCACAACTATTTAAGGCGAGATCAGTTTGTAAGACATTCGAAGAACGTTCCAAGAATGCCTTGGTTTATAAAAGGCTTTCATTCGAAAGATGGGGGATATCACATTGGGAAATCCATAAGTTACGATGTGTTTACTTTGACGCATATATTGCGGGGAACCCAAATGCTATTTTACGCAACGGGTTAAGAAATTATTTTGGCTCAATATATCTGAATATAGGACTTCGTGATTTAGAAAAAGCGGCTAACATGCAACATAAAGAAGCATGTTATGCTTACGGGTTAGTAATGTTCGCTTCTCACCAAAGTGAGAACAAGAACATCGGGCTACAACTATTAAACAAAACGTTCCCACAAGTGACGGAGTCGGTAATTGGGGTAAGAAATGAGGTTTTTAGATTGTTACAGGACTGTTGGATATTACGTAACCCTCGTCCCTTTGACGACGTTACAACACACTGTCTTATCAACGGCCATAACGGTTATGTTCCACAAGACCAAGGATGGAAAGTAGTCCTAGTAAAACCAGAATGCATGACTTGTTTCTGGACGTATGAATTACGTGTCTTTATTGCCTTTGCTGAACGACTTGTGTACTAGCTAGAATTATCTTCACAACCATCTTGTATCAAATTTATTGTGTGCTATATTTCATGCTATATGTAAAATAAGCGGTATTGTAAGTTTGTAAAATATTGTGTAAAAGTTTGAACGCGAAATATTATTATAATCAGTTTTTCATATAGAATTGTAGTAGTTGAATTGTATATTAGCTACTAAGTATGAACTTAACGGGTAGGTACTACCCGAATTTAAACTTATAAAACGCTAATATGAAGAAAAAGCTTTTATAAATGAGTTCATATTATGCTACGAGATACTATTGACTACTCTTAATATTCTGTATGATTAACTTGTTTCATTTGACTATTTTGAAGGAAATGGCACCAACTACTCGACACACCTTGAATATGAGCGAAGAGGAATTTCGTGCCTTTCTTGCTTCAAACATAGCCGCAGTACAGGCTGCGCTACATACCAACAATAACCTTGGATCTAGCAGTACAGGAAATCGTGTAGGATGCACCTACAAAGAATTCACTGCCTGTAAACCTTTGGAATTTGATAGAACCGAAGGACCGATCGGATTGAAACGGTGGACCGAGAAGGTCGAATTGGTGTATGCCATAAGTAAGTGTACTGAAGAGGACAAAGTGAAGTACGCTACGCATACCTTCACAGGTACTGCGTTAACATGGTGGAATACCTATCTAGAGCAAGTGGGACAAGATGATGCTTACGCACTACCGTGGTCAGCATTCAAGCACTTGATGAACGAGAAGTACCGTCCTAGAACCGAGGTCAATAAGCTCAAGACAGAACTTAGAGGGTTACGAACCCAAGGATTTGATATTACCATGTATGAAAGACGATTCACAGAATTGTGCCTATTGTGTCTGGGAGCGTTCGAAGATGAAGAAGAGAAGATCAACGCATTTGTGAAAGGATTACCGGAAAGAATCCAAGAAGATATAAGTTCACACGAGCCCGCCTCCATACAACAGGCATGTAGAATGGCTCACAAACTAGTGAACCAGATTGAGGAAAGAATTAAAGAACAGGCGGCTGAAGAGGCCAATGTGAAGCAAGTCAAAAGAAAGTGGGAGGAAAATGGTGATAAGAATCACCAACACAACAACAACAGCAATTACAACAATAATCGCAACAACTATCCCAACAATCGCAACATCAATCGCAACTACAACAAATGGCCCAACAACAACAACAACAACAACAACAACAACAACTACAACTACAACAATCATCCCAATAACAATAACAACCGCAACAACAACAATAATCAGAAGCAGCTATGCCAAAGGTGTGAAAAGTATCACTCGGGGTTCTGCACCAAATTTTGCAACAAGTGTAAAAGAAATGGTCATAGCGCGGCCAAGTGTGAGGTCTACGGACCAGGGGTTAACAGAACAAAAGGAACAAATGGTGTTGGAACGAGTAATGGTGGAGCAAGTAGTGTCGGAGCAAGTTATGCCAATGTAGTTTGTTATAAATGTGGAAAATCGGGCCACATTATTAGAAATTGCCCGAACCAGGAGAACATGAATGGACAAGGCCGCGGAAGAGTTTTCAATATTAATGCGGCAGAGGCACAGGAAGACCCGGAGCTTGTTACGGGTACGTTTCTTATTGACAATAAATCTGCTTACGTTTTATTTGATTCGGGTGCGGATAGAAGCTATATGAGTAGAGATTTTTGTGCTAAATTAAGTTGTCCATTAACGCCGTTGGATAGTAAATTTTTACTCGAATTAGCAAACGGTAAATTAATTTCAGCAGACTATATATGCCGGAATCGAGAAATTAAACTGGGTAGCGAAATATTTAAGATTGATTTGATACCAGTAGAGTTAGGGAGTTTTGATGTAATAGTTGGCATGGACTGGCTGAAGAAGGTGAAAGCAGAGATCGTATGTTATAAAAATGCAATTCGCATTGTACGAGAAGAAGGAGAACCCTTAATGGTGTACGGAGAAAAGGGCAACACGAAGCTACATCTTATTAGTAATTTGAAGGCACAAAAACTAATAAGAAAAGGTTGCTATGCTGTTCTAGCAGATGTCGAGAAAGTACAAACTGAAGAAAAGAGCATCAATGATGTTTTTATCGCAAAAGAATTTCCCGATGTATTTCCGAAAGAATTACCGGGACTACCTCCACATCGATCTGTTGAATTTCAAATAGATCTTGTACCAGGAGCTGCACCAATAGCTCGTGCTCCTTACAGACTCGCACCCAGCGAGATGAAAGAACTGCAAAGCCAACTGCAAGAACGATTAGAACGTGGTTTCATTCGACCAAGCACATCACCATGGGGAGCTCCTGTTTTGTTTGTCAAGAAGAAAGATGGTACATTTAGGTTGTGTATTGACTACAGAGAGTTGAACAAACTTACCATCAAAAACCGTTATCCACTGCCGAGAATTGACGACTTATTTGATCAACTACAAGGCTCGTCGGTTTATTCGAAGATCGATTTACGTTCTGGATATCATCAAATGCGAGTAAAGGAGGATGATATTCCAAAAACTGCTTTTAGGACGCGTTATGGTCATTACGAGTTTATGGTTATGCCGTTTGGATTGACTAACGCACCAGCTGTGTTCATGGACCTTATGAACTGAGTGTATGGGCCATATCTTGATAAGTTTGTCATTGTTTTCATCGATGACATACTTATTTACTCAAAGAATGATCAAGAGCACGAAGAACATTTGAGAAAAGTGCTAGAAGTATTGAGGAAAGAAAAACTGTACGCTATGTTTTCAAAGTGTGCATTTTGGTTGGAAGAAGTTCAATTCCTCGGTCACATAGTGAACAAAGAAGGTATCCAGGTGGACCCGGCAAAGGTAGAAACCGTTGAAAAGTGGGAAACCCCAAAAAACTCCGAAGCATATACGTCAATTTTTAGGATTGGCTGGTTACTACAGAAGATTCATCCAAGACTTTTCCAGAATAGCAAAACCCTTGACTGCATTAACGCATAAAGGGAAGAAATTTGAACGGAAGGATGAACAAGAGAAAGCGTTTCAGTTATTGAAGAAAAAGCTAACTACGGCACCTATATTGTCATTGCCTGAAGGGAATGATGATTTTGTGATTTATTGTGACGCATCAAAGCAAGGTCTCGGTTGTGTATTAATGCAACGAACGAAGGTGATTGCTTATGCGTCTAGACAATTGAAGATTCACGAAAAAAATTATACGACGCATGATTTGGAATTAGGCGCGGTTGTTTTTGCATTAAAGACTTGGAGGCACTACTTATATGGGGTCAAAAGTATTATATATACCGACCACAAAAGTCTTCAACACATATTTAATCAGAAACAACTGAACATGAGGCAGCGTAGGTGGATTGAATTGTTGAATGATTACGACTTTGAGATTCGTTACCACCCGGGGAAGGCAAATGTGGTAGCCGACGCCTTGAGTAGAAAGGACAGAGAACCCATTCGCGTAAAATCTATGAATATAATGATTCACAATAACCTTACTACTCAAATAAAGGAGGCGCAACAAGGAGTTTCAAAAAAGGGAAATTTAAAGAATGAAATACCCAAAGGATCGGAGAAGCATCTTAATATTCGGGAAGATGGAACCCGGTATAGGGCTGAAAGGATTTGGGTACCAAAATTTGGAGATATGAGAGAAATGGTACTTAGAGAAGCTCATAAAACCAGATACTCAATACATCCTAGAACGGAAAAGATGTACAAGGATTTCAAAAAACATTTTTGATGGCCAGGTATGAAAGCCGATGTTGCTAAATACGTAGGGGAATGTTTGATGTGTTCTAAGGTCAAAGCGGAGCATCAGAAACCATCAGGTCTACTTCAACAACCCGAAATCCCGGAATGGAAATGGGAAAACATTACCATGGATTTCATCACTAAATTGCCAAGGACTGCAAGCGGTTTTGATACTATTTGGGTAATAGTTGATCGTCTCACCAAATCAGCACACCTCCTGCCAATAAGAGAAGATGACAAGATGGAGAAGTTAGCACGACTGTATTTGAAGGAAATCGTCTCCAGACATGGAATACCAATCTCTATTATCTCTGATAGGGATGGCAGATTTATTTCAAGATTCTGGCAGACATTACAGCAAGCATTAGGAACTCGTCTAGACATGAGTACTGCCTATCATCCACAAACTGATGGGCAGAGTGAAAGGACTATACAAACACTTGAAGACATGCTACGAGCATGTGTTATTGATTTCGGAAACAGTTGGGATCGACATCTACCATTAGCAGAATTTTCCTACAACAATAGCTACCATTCAAGCATTGAGATGGCTCCGTTTGAAGCACTTTATGGTAGAAAGTGCAGGTCTCTGATTTTTTGGAGTGAAGTGGGGGATAGACAGATTACGGGTCCGGAGATAATACAAGAAACTACTGAGAAGATCATCCAAATTCAACAACGGTTGAAAACCGCCCAAAGTCGACAAAAGAGCTATGCCGACATTAAAAGAAAAGATATAGAATTTGAAATTGGAGAGATGGTCATGCTTAAGGTTGCACCTTGGAAAGGTGTTGTTCGATTTGGTAAACGAGGGAAATTAAATCCAAGGTATATTGGACCATTCAAGATTATTGATCGTGTCGGACCAGTAGCTTACCGACTTGAGTTACCTCAACAACTCGCGGCTGTACATAACACTTTCCACGTCTCGAATTTGAAGAAATGTTTTGCTAAAGAAGATCTCACTATTTCGTTGGACGAAATCCAAAACAATGAAAAACTTCAATTCATTGAAGAACCCGTTGAAATAATGGATCGTGAGGTTAAGAGACTTAAACAAAACAAGATACCGATTGTTAAGGTTTGATGGAATGATCGTAGAGGACCCGAGTTCACCTGGGAACGAGAAGATCGGATGAAGAAGAATACCCACTTATTTCCAGAAGATGAGCCAACACCTCCAATCGCTTAAAATTTTGGGACGAAATTTATTTAACGGGTAGGTACTGTAGTGACCCGAACTTTTCCGAACCTTTCTATGATTATATGTTTAATGAAAACTATATTTACATGATTAAATGTTTCCAACATGTTAAGCAATCAAACTTGTTAAGACTTGGTTAATTGAAACGGAAATTTTGTAAACGTCTGATTACCTAGTTTGACCAATGATTCACGAACGCTATAAGTTGTATATGACATGATGATACATAAATGAATAAATATATATATGTTTAACATGATATAATGATCATCAAGTATCTCATTAAAAATATTAACAATAAGTTATATACTTAAAAAGGAGACTATTGACGTATGAAACTCGAAACGATACATATAACGATTATCGTTATAACCACGTCTTACTAAATATATATGAAGCATATTAATACATTGTTATATTATATATAACATGATAAAATAATAATTAAATATATCATTAAGTGTATTAACAATGAACTACATAAGTAAAAACAAGACTACTAACTTAAGGATTTCGAAACGAGACATATATGTAACGATTATCGTTGTAACGACATTTAAATGTATATATCATATTAAGATATATTAATATATCATAATATCATGATAATATAATAATTTAAAATCTCATTTGATATTATAAACTTTGGGTTAACAACATTTAACAAGATCGTTAACCTAAAGGTCTCAAAACAACACTTACATGTAACGACTAACGATGACTTAACGACTCAGTTAAAATGTATATACATGTAGTGTTTTAATATGTATTCGTACACTTTTGAAAGACTTCAAGACACTTATCAAAATACTTCTACTTAACAAAAATGCTTACAATTACATCCTCGTTCAGTTTCATCAACAATTCTACTCGTATGCACCCGTATTCGTACTCGTACAATACACAGCTTTTAGATGTATGTACTATTGGTATATACACTCCAATGATCAGCTCTTATCAGCCCATGTGAATTACCTAACATATGTGGGAACTATCATTTGGCAACTAGCATAAAATATCTCATAAAATTACAAAAATATGAGTAATCATTCATGACTTATTTACATGAAAACAAAATTACATATCCTTTATATCTAATCCATACACCAACGACCAAAAACACCTACAAACACTTTCATTCTTCAATTTTCTTCATCTAATTGATCTCTCTCAAGTTCTAACTTCAAGTTCTAAGTGTTCTTCATAAATTCTACAAGTTCTAGTTACTTAAAATCAAGAATACTTTCAAGTTTGCTAGCTCACTTCCAATCTTGTAAGGTGATCATCCAACCTCAAGAAATCTTTGTTTCTTACAGTAGGTTATCATTCTAATACAAGGTAATAATCATATTCAAACTTTGGTTCAATTTCTATAACTATAACAATCTTATTTCAAGTGATGATCTTACTTGAACTTGTTTTCGTGTCATGATTCTGCTTCAAGAACTTCGAGCCATCCAAGGATCCGTTGAAGCTAGATCCATTTTTATCTTTTCCAGTAGGTTTATCCAAGGAACTTAAGGTAGTAATTATGTTCATAACATCATTCGATTTATACATAAAAAGCTATCATATTCGAAGTGGTAAACTAGTAATCACTAGAACATAGTTTAGTTAATTCTAAACTTGTTCGCAAATAAAGTTAATCCTTCTAAATACACTTTTAAAATCAACTATACACATGATCTATATCTATATGATATGCTAACTTAATGATTTAAAACCCAGAAACACGATAAACACCATAAAACCGGATTTACGACGTCGTAGTTACAACCGGGGGCTGTTTTGGTTTGGATAATTAAAAACTATGAAAAACTTTGATTTAAAAGCTATACTTCTGGGAAAATGATTTTTCTTATGAACATGAAACCATATCCAAAAATCATGGTTAAACTCAAAGTGAAAGTATGTTTTTCAAAACAGTCATCAAGATGTCGTTCTTTCGACGGAAATGACTACCTCTTTCAAAAACGACTTGTAACTTGTATTTCCGACTATAAACTTATACCTTTTCTGTTTATTTTCATAAATTTAAGTTCAATACGAAACCGTGGCCACTTAAATCATTCAGAACGGATTAGAAACGAAGAAATGGCGAGCAAAACAAAATTGGTAAAAACTACTCATTTTAGCTACGTGAAAATTGGTAACAAATCTATTCCAACCATAACTTAATCAACTTGTATTGTATATTATGTAATCTTGAGATACCATAGACACGTATACAATGTTTCGACCTATCATGTCGACATATCTATATATATTTCGGAACAACCATAGACACTCTATATGTGAATGTTGGAGTTAGCTATACAGGGTTAAGGTTGATTCCAAAATATATATAGTTTGAGTTGTGATCAATACTGAGATATGTATACACTGGGTCGTGGATTGATTCAAGATAATATATATATCGATTTATTTCTGTACATCTAACTGTGGACAACTAGTTGTAGGTTACTAACGAGGACAGCTGACTTAATAAACTTAAAACATCAAAATGTATTAAAAGTGTTGTAAATATATTTTGAACATACTTTGATATATATGTACATATTTGTTATAGGTTCGTGAATCAGCCAGTGGCCAAGTCTTACTTCCCGACGAAGTAAAAAATCTGTGAAAGTGAGTTATAGTCCCACTTTTAAAATCTAATATTTTTGGGATGAGAATACATGCAGGTTTTATAAATGATTTACAAAATAGACACAAGTACGTGAAACTACATTCTATGGTTGAATTATCGAAATCGAATATGCCCCTTTTTATTAAGTCTGGTAATCTAACAATTAGGGAACAGACACCCTAATTGACGCGAATCCTAAAGATATATCTATTTGGCCTAACAAACCCCATCCAAAGTACCGGATGCTTTAGTACTTCGAAATTTATATCATGTCCGAAGGAGGATCCCGGAATGATGGGGATATTCTTAAATATGTATCTTGTTAATGTCGGTTACCAGGTGTTCACCATATGAATGATTTTTATCTCTATGTATGGGATGTGTATTGAAATATGAAATCTTGTGGTCTATTATTATGATTTGATAATATATAGGTTAAACCTATAACTCACCAACATTTTTGTTGACATTTTAAGTATGTTTATTCTCAGGTGATTATTAAGAGCTTCCGCTATCGCATACTTAAATAAGGACGAGATTTGGAGTCCATACTTGTATGATATTGTGTAAAAACTGCATTCAAGAAACTTATTTCGTTGTAACATATTGTAAACCATTATGTAATGGTCGCGTGTAAACAGGATATTTTAGATTATCATTATTTGATAATCTACGTAAAGCTTTTTAAACCTTTATTGATGAAATAAAGGTTATGGTTTGTTTTAAAATGAATGCAGTCTTTGAAAAACGTCTCATATAGAGGTCAAAACCTCGCAACGAAATCAATTAATATGGAACGTTTTTAATCAATAAGAACGGGACATTTCAACATCACTCCTTGTTTGATGCTCTTTGAAAGACCATCCATATAGAGTTCAACCCTTTGAGATTCGGGGTTCACGAGGTTGGGACACATCAAGGATAGTTCGGCGAATCGTTGATTGTAGGCCTTGAGATCGTTTCCGACCGCCTTTAAAGTTCTTAGCTCTTGTTCGAGCTTTCGGGTTTCTTCACGAGGGAAAAATTCGACGATCATTCTTTCCCTTAAATCGGCCCAAGAGAGGGCGTGAGCTTCATCGGTACCCACCGATTGTACATACGTGTTCCACCACGTGAGGGTGATACCGGCAAAGGTGTGGGTGGACTATTTGACCTTGTCTTGGTCCCGACAACCGCTTATGCTAAAGACGGGTTCCGTTTGCTCAAACCATCGGGTGAGCACAACCGGTCCCCCGGTCCCATCAAAAGTATGAGGTTTGCACCCCATGAAAGCTTTATATGAGCACCCTTCGCTTGAGTTACCGGCCCCTTGATTGTTGTTGTTGTGGTTGTTGTTATTGTTGTTGTTGGAGGAGTGACCGGCCATGGCCGCATCCACGGCGGTGGCTATCATTCGTTGTAGAGCTTGTTCGGGAGTCTCATGGCGTGGCACACGACGAGGAGGCATTGTTCCTTCAAAACACAAGAATACCGTTGATTAGTATTTTCAATAATACTAATCATGATATGGAATAAGGATAGAGAAAAATTTTCCTTGACTCACCTTAAATTCTTTATGCCATAATGTCGGAATGTTCATATGAGTCACCGTAATATAATCCCTGAAATTATATTACCCTAATTCATATGTGCATTTGACATTATTTCACTAAGTCAAGGTGGCGTGTCAATTAAATTAAATGACGTGAGATTAAGATGAAATAAGAGTAGATATGAGTAGAAACATTCGAGTATAAATGCACAAGTAGTCAAGTAATTCCTACTTCAAGTCTATTTGCCGGTTGTAGTCTAGACTCACTAATGTATTCTATGACGCGGGGTTGACACCAATGAACTCTAAATCCCTACAACCAACGCTCTGATACCATCTGTAGCGACCCGACCAAATCATGTTTGACGGCGCCGACTACTTAGGTCCCGTTACATGGTCATAAGTCTTTAACATGACGTTTGACCAAAATATGTCGCATTCATTTCATAAGTAAAAAGGATGTTTCAAGTTTACAAAAGTAGTTCAAAGACTAGTTACATTACAAAGTTTAACGTACGAATGAAACCTATGCGACACAATTTAAAAGTTGTCAAAAGACGCTCCAACTATGCATGTATACTCGACATCCAAGCAAGTATCAAAAAGAGTGCGGAAGCATGTATCAAGTAGCGTTCAAGGACCTGAGAAAACATATAGAAAACTGTCAACGAAAACGTTGGTGAAATCATAGGTGTTTTAGTAAACGTTGCATTTGAACCACAAGATTTAATATAATATGATTATCAAAATCATTTGCATTCCAAAGTTGTTATTTGTTTCGCGGGCACCCAATTATCAAACTTAACTATTTTGCACCCTTTGCGTAGTGTTAGAACATACACTAGACCCGAAAATATATTTCATCCGCTAACGGTAGCGAACCATCCGAATGAGGCTCGTCAAGCCCATGTGATCACATAATATAAGTTCACGTTTACACCCTGCAAGTGTAACTAATGATAATTGAATTGAGGATTTTTGTTCAAACCCGTACGTGGAATGTTCGTTTTCGTACTTATGTTCAAAGTGTAAAAGCATGATACGTATATGTTTCTCATCCCATAGTTTAAAGCATAAAAGTTGTTTGAAAGATGGGACTATGATCTCAACTTGAGTGCACGTATGAAAAGTACTTCACAAAGTAACGTGTGCAAAGTACAATGCTAGTCTTGACCTAAACAAATAGGTCGTATCAATAACGGTAAACACGATAGGTCAAAGATGTTCAATTAGTCCTATGGCTCGTTACGACTCGATTATGTAGCATGTGAATCAAATTATCAAGTTTCATGCAAGATACTAGTATAGAAACAAGTTAGAAAGATTGCACAATCATTTGGTTAAGTTTGACAAAAAAGTCAAACTTTGGTCGGTCAAAGTCAACGAAAAAGTCAACACGTTCGGGTCGGGTCTCGAACTATTTTTCTGAGGTTTTTAATCATGTATAAGCATGTTAGAACAAGTTACATGTGAATCGGAGGTGCGTAGCATAACAAACATTTTTCATAAAAGTGACAAGTTGGTCAGCCCACTTTGGCGCGGCGCGCGGGGATATGGCGCGCCGCGCCATTACCTGTGCAGAAATTCTGGCAGTTTTCAAGTTTAATGCACGAACCTAACTTCAAACAATCACCATTTATGACCCGTAAACAACCAAAACATGTATCTTATATCATCGGAAAGGTATTTTGATAAGGAAAGCAACTAAACACATTTCATCAATCACATTTACTTTTACAACAACCAAATATTACATTCAAAGCTCCTCATTTAATGCATCCAAATTCATAAATGCAATTCGATGATTCGGAAACCAATTTACATGAACGATATGCCGTTTCGAAGGTAATCAAGCATAAAATACAACCTAACACTTACAAATAACATTTCATGTCATTCAAAGCATCAAAAGTCCATTTCAAGTTCATCAAACCCTAACCCAATTTCACCAAAATCACTAATCAAGTTCATGAAGTTTTCTAAAGCAACCTACACATCAAATTGAAGCTAGTGATACTAGGAACACATTTAATACTTGCACTTTATCATAACAACAACATTTAAGCAACCAAATCATCAATCAAACACACCAAACTTTCAAGTTCATGCTAGTTACTAAAAATAACAAGGTCGAACATATAAATCATATATTCATGTTAGACTTGAGCCATAGACACTAATTAACAACTTTATTAGTTAAAAACATCAAGAACACAAAATCTAGTGATTTTAGAAAGTTACCCAAATTAGATGTAATCGGTATGGAATCGAAGAGGAAGTTGCAAGGATTCCAAATATGTAATTTGTTTTGATTGAAGCTTGCTCGATTGGAATTAGATGATGATTCTTGTAATGGAGGTTTGAAAGAAAATAAGGAAGTAATGAAAGAAAAGAGAAATGAAATGAAAAAGATGGGAGGTGGGGTTGACTAGTCAAAAGCTAGTCACCTCCTTAGCACTTTGGCGAAACTAGTCCCTCGAGTTTGGTTGCGGGTGCGTGAATTACCTAAACGAGATATTTTTAAAACGCGTATTAACGAGGGATGTCATAAACATATAACGGAATTTAAATCATTAAACGGAAAAGTAAACGGAAAAAGGCGGGATGTTACAACTAGTTTCTTAGCAACTTTACTTTTTTTACCTTTTGGTTTATTCTTAACTGTTATTTGCTCTTTCTCAACTATCTCCTCTAAAACAAATTTACTTCTACCAGCTGGACTAACAAACTCAGGCACAATCACCTTTGGGTTGAGTTCATGTACTGTGTAAACAGACATTTCCACAATCCTATTCTTCTTCCTACTTTCTTTGACATATTTAAGCATATTTCTAACATCATCATCTGAACGTAATGGTTCTAAACCAAAATCAAGGTCACTATCATGCCTAAGAAAGTGATATACTATCACCTTAAAACCATCATATCCCAGGTCCTGAATGAGATGGTCAAGCTCATGTATTGAAAACATATCCATGTCAATAAAATCAATGTAACTTACTTTCCCATTCACATATTCCCTTCCTGGAGCATCAGTAAACTCTCCACCATGATGAATCTTTAGTGTAAATAGTAAATCATCACATCCTGTTAAAAATAAAAGACAAAATAAAATAGACAAAATTAGGGTTTAAAAGGATATCGAGTGTGAAATTACAGAACAAAAAATGCAATTAAGATACACAGACACTCACCATAAATAAATCTAAGATCGTAATCAGGATCTTTAGGTCGAATTGTGTAATCCATCGAATACGAGCTTCACATGCAGTCTAATGAAAAAGTTAAAGAGAGAACCCTAATAAATTTGGGGACGAGGAATAAAGAGTGAATTGTGAAGATTTGGGGGTTTTTATGATATAAGAAGAAAAAACAATGACAAAAATACCCTCACATGACATGCACGTGATAAGGGGTAACGGCAGGTTTTGACAGAAAGTAGATGGGGGGACGAGAGATGTACTCTTTTCATAGTTTAGGGATGCGGAATGCACACAAAAAAAAGGACCGGGAGTCAAAGTCGATGTAAAGTTCAGGGACGAGGAATGAAATTTTATCTTAAATATATTGAGAAAAATATTTTCATATTCGAAATTTTAGGCCCTTATAAATTTTTGGGCCCTAGACGGTTGCCTATCTTTTTCATGCTCGAAGACACCTCTGGCCCTGTACTCAACCTCTTAGAGAATCTGAAAACAGGGGACTATTTCTTGCTTTTCCAAGCAATTAAAAATAGCATATCCAGTTACTGACTTTCTAGAAAAGATACACTTTCCCAAATCTAAATCCACAAAAGCATAAAGATAGACCACTAGTCTTAGAAAATAAAATGCCTTTACCAGGAGCATACTTCAAATATCCAAGTTTATAAAATACGCGAGACTTGGTCCAAACAGTTAGGACCTTGGAGCATCGCAACGGTCAAATGGGGTCGAGACGGATGTTAACAAACATTGACTTTTTATATATATTTCAGACATAAACATTTTAAGCATAAATATGTAAAATTAAAGGCAAATATCTACTTTATTTTATAGATCCATTTACATCTTACAGATTTTCTACCTTTGAGTAAATCTGTGATAACCCAAGTAGCATTTTTATTTATGCCTCCATCTCATCTCTTGGTTCATAGCATCAACCAAGTTTGAATCTTTAGATGATTGATAATAATTCCTAGGATCTAATGATTTATTAAGAGTATAAGTGTAACAAAAACAGTCATTGGTCAACCAATTATAATTCATAACTATTTTCAACCCAAACTTAACTTTACCTTCTATAACATAATCTTTAAGTTTAGTAGGTAAAAATTAACTTTTCTCCAAGACCTTCTAATATCAGTGTTAACAGGATTATCCTCAAATGAACTTGAACCATTTAAATCAGAACCTGAACTATATTTAGGATGAACTATCATTTGACAATAAAAAGTAGGGTGCATAAAAAAAGTTTAGATAATTTATTTCTTTGTCAAAAACACTATCAAATTCTTTTAAACCATTAATAGACCGTAAATCAAAACAATTTTTCAGCTTATAAGGAAAACTTCTTCAATAAACTTAACATCCGTTAAAATTATAAAAAAATATATATATATTTTTCAAACTATGCAATTTATATGCTTTTTTGAAACAGGAATAAACTACTAAAATATGTTTCTCGCTTCTACTTTCAAAATTATCTTTTTCATTTAGAATATTTGAAAAACATTAACACTCGGAATTTTTAAATGGGGGAGATTAGGTTGACAATTGTATACAAGCTCATAGGGACCTTCTCCATCTAGCACATCTGTTAGTAACCTATTAATTACTATATAACAAGCAATTAGAACACATTTGCTCCACAAATAGAGAGATAATCCACCCTGAAACATTAGACTCCTTGATATATTAAGCAGGTGTTTATGTTTCCTCTTCACCACATCATTATGTTGTGGAGTATATCCAACAGAAGTTTAGTGTATTATACCCTTCTTTTTAGCCAATCCAGTCATTCTCCAGTTAGTAAACTCAGTTTCATTATCATTCCTTAAAGTTTCTATATAAACTTTGAACTTACTTAGCATTAGATTATAAAAACCATATATATATATTTTTTAAAAACTTCACTTTTGTCACCTTTAGTAGGTAAATCTATACAGGCGGCCTTGTATAATCATCCACTATTGTAACATCTACAATTATATCATTTGAGAATATGCACTTTAATAAAATAACATAAGTATAGTTATGATATCCAAGTATAAAGTCAACTTTATAATATTTAAAATTAACATCTTATTGTTTGTTATCAAAATTTATTACTATCAATTTTTTTTTTTTTTTTTTTTTTTTGGATAAAGCATTACTAGCATTTTTTTTTTTTTTGAAAGGCAAGTTGTTGGCATAGAATACTCCCATTTTCCACGCACGTACGCGCTTTCGGGCAGGAAACCCGAACCGCATTACAGGGATCCGAACCTTAAACCATCCCGAGGGGCAGGCGGTCGGACCTGAGTCCTGAATACGGGTCAGTAAAACCTTCCCAGGGCAATCCGACTTTCAGGAAATAAATCTCAAGAATATTTATTACTATCATTTTTTTTTTTTTTTTTTTTTTTTTTGATAAAGCATTACTAGCATTTATTATTTATATTTGTCAACTTATTTACTTTTAGTTAGCAATTCAGATTTTGTACTAGGGATTCAACCTCTTTCTCTCTTAATTTAAACCTACATCATTACAAATTTTACGACTTACTCAAATTTATATAGATATCGCTTATTATATACTCCGTCTAAATTTTATACATATTTGCAATGGAAACATCAATTCTTATGGTACATTATCTAAGTTAGTTTCTTAAACTTACGATACTTAGTTTGAAATTGTTTCAGGTGAAAACGTTTGAAAGATACGGAAAAAATGAAGTAATTTTGATAAAATAAATTTTAGAACTTTACCATATTGGTCTCGAAGTTAATTGATTCAAAACTCTTACAATCATAACTCAAAAGGCTAGAAATTTAACTACTTACTAAAATTTTGGAGAATATGAGCCCTCCTAACCTCTATTAAGATCCGTGTTTGCACACATATATACATAGCACTGATCAAAAGGGTAATCGACTTAGCGGTATTGAATTATTTCTTTCAATAAGAGGTTGAGAATTTAAGTTCAACGTCTAACATATATATATATATATATATATATATATATATATATATATATATATATATATATATATATATATATATATATATATATATATAGTCATAATCAAGAAGGAAGCACTTTTTTTGGGAGGAAGGGGAAGTAAAATTTATTTTTTATTTTTTTATTTTTTTCGAATTTTTTTCCAACATTAGGAGCACACGAAAATATGAACATTTAAAAAAGACACTTTGTGATAAATGTTATTATTTTGACGGGAAAACGCTCGAACAAAAAACTGATAACATGCAGCATGCGTAATGTTATTCCTGAATGTTCCATCATATGTGAAGTTTTTTTCAAGATGTAGCTCGATTTAGAGTTTAGGGTTTAGGGCTTAGGGTTTTGGGTTTAGTCCCTAAACCCTAAACTCTAAACCGTTCGTGTTAAAAATTCAATCTAAACAGTAATTTTTAACCCTAAACTCTAATTTCTAAACCCAAAACCCTAATTTCTAAACCCTAATAGGTAAACCCTAATTCTTAACTCCTAATTTCTAAACCCTAATTTCTAAACCTAATTGTTAAACTCTAAAAAACAAACTCAGAATCAAAACATTCATTGCAGTGAATGTTTTCATTTTTTTCTTCGAGCGTTTACCCGTCAAATTAATAACATTCATCACGAAGTGTCTTTTTTAAATGTTAATATTTTTATGTGATCTTGATGTCTGAAAAAAAAAATTTCCAAAAAAACGAAAAAATTTACTTCTCCCACTTCTCCCAAAAAAATGCTTCCCTCTTTGATTATATATATATATATATATATATATATATATATATATCGTAAAAAAAATTTGTATGAATATATGATCTGCCTTGACAAAAATATATACATAGCACCGATGTAACTAATTTCTAACAAGACATGTGACCTTCGTATGCAAACCGTTGTATTTTAATAGATATACTTATATGTGTTTAAAATAAGATCATATGAATAAAGATGGCACGTGTCAAACCTGGATGAAAAAGAGGTGTGACAATGAAACTTATTAGACTTTTGGTTCAATAAATAAATTAGAAATGATATGATATGAATTTGAGACTTCATGTATGCACTTGTTAAGGTCCAAAAATAAGAAATACCACTCATTCAATGGATACGAAGACAAGGTAGTTCCTTAATATAGAAAGGAAAAGACACAAGGGTGCCCTTTCCAATAAGATTAGATATGTAATGACAAAAACCGTATAAAATAAATTAAATCATATATCACATATTCACATATATAATAAATCAAATAATAATAATAATGATAATTGTTCATTCGTTACTAATAAATTTAAGATTTATTTTTATATTACTATCTAAAACTTGATAATATCGTTATATTTCTTTAACGATAGTTTTAAGGATGTCTTTACCGTGTGTAAAATTATTGTCCAATTTTGCAACCATCACTTAAAACTTAATATGTAAATAACACGTTAATTTACGTTAATAATAATCTTTAGACATGCGTTGGAAAGGAAAAAAATTTTTTGTAGAGGTCACCAAAACCAAGAGTTTTCACAAGAGACATGGCAAGAGGAAGCATGGTCCAATGATAAGGATGTGAGCCCCAGTATAAATGCTGATAAAATCGCAAGTGAGTAAAAAAGACAGAAAAATCATGGGGTTATCTTTGGGCTTTAAGAGGAAGCATGTGGGCCTCTTTTCTCATTTTATGTATTTTTTTGAATATTGTGTGTGACCCAAATCCAGATCTACGCCTTCAACATATAAACTTGCTACTATTATTATACTATACTTTATATACTAAAAGTGGTGTTGGTTTTCCTCATTTTAGTTATATCGGATTGTCGTTTTGAGTATTCACATTACAACGGTCCCTCAACTTCGGCTATATTTACACAACGGCCCCTCAAGTTTACACTTTTTCAGGGGTAAAAAGTGTAAATATATAATTTTAATTAAAATAAAAGAAACTAATTCCACCCGAATTTATAACGGACCCTATCTTCTCGCTCGGTGCGAGTTAAATTATTTCCGAGACCACCGTTCAACTCAAAAAAATCTTACGAACCCAACGGGAGTAACTATACGCGAAACGGACACTACTCAAAAAACGCTAAACACCTCGGGCCAAGGTTGTAAAAGTCGTGAGTCGGGGACGCATCGGTCGATACCTAAAAAGTGGCGTTGGCCGAGTCGGGGACGCGTCGGTGACGCATCGGTCGTTGACTTTATTAATAATTTCTTAAATTTATATTTATATATGTATAAAATAGTTGATTTTGCACCATAAATTTCCTAAATAAGAACTTGAATTCAAATACAATCAAACTTCAAACTCAATTAATGTCACCAAGTACATAATCAGTAAGGACACGGAGAAAAGAGCGGCCCAAAAAAT